>NC_057868.1:44902324-45000163 GCF_019740435.1 Gambusia affinis | reverse complement strand
ATGTTTGTGGTTAAAGAGTCTAGCATCATGACGCTAGACACTTTGGATTATGGGAATGGTATTATAAGAATTACAGCCCCTTTATTTCCTCTCTTTCATCTTTGCTGGAACCTCTTTAGAGTGCCTCATTTTGATTTATTCCCCCGCTAAATAAGCTATGTCGACCTTCACCAGTACAGACAAGTATCAAATGCAAGATGAGAAAAACACAAACATGTAGGAATGACTACACTGAGCCTGTTTTCTCTGTCCTCAAGTTATTTATGTTGTATAAAGATTTCTTCGATCCATGTCTGGAAAACGGGAAAGGCCATTAAAGGCATCCTCAGCTGGTCTTCCTGTCGGCATTCTTTCCATCAGAATCTCTGTTACTATTGGGACTGACGGTGCTCCATCAAACACCACAAACACATTTTCTTTCATCTGCAGAAGTTATGACCGTGAACACTTCTATGTCTTGAACCATAGAAAACCTAAAATATGTTTGTCCTCTTTATCCTTTAATATCCTATACCCAGAAGCAAAGAGTCTGGATACACACATCCCGGGTAAATACACACATGGATACACACTGTCGATAGTGATGAATGATCCCCTCAAGGCAGGGTTGACAAGCTGAGACCACTTCCTTTTACTATTCTTTTTTTCTCTGGCCCTTCACATTCATTCATTAATCTCTCTTTGCTCCCTCTGGCCCCTCTCCATTCATTTTCAACATCAATGCTGATCCACTCCCAGCTTTTGTGAACTCTTGAATCTCTCTTGTTAGCTCTTTTCCATCTTTCAAACATCCTTGCTTATCGGTCTTTCACTGAGCGCCTTTGATTCCCTTGGTCCTCATCCTCATCACCCCTCCGAGGCTACACCAAAGAGAAAGCGTCATCAAAGTGAAATGTGAACTTGAACTCTGGACTTTTCTCTGCAGAAAGATTTTCCATCAAGGGGAGCAACTGTACACACTGGCAGATGCTTAAATCGAAAGGCCCATGGAACATACATATATGTGTACACACAAAGCTTCATTGCATTGGGATATGTTCTAAGTGTTATTAAAAAATATTTGTCCTCTTACTTCTGTTTTTGTTTGTAGCACCTAAATGCTTCAGACTATCGCATCGATTTCATCCTGAGAAAATGGTAAATCCTCTTCAAACTTCTAAGAAAAAATATCATATAGAACTATTTAGGATTTGTGCCACACTTGGCAAACATTGGCAAACATTTGCACTAACTAACATTCAGTCTTTCTGAAGTTAGTTTACAATGTCTTCCCAATCCATTTTGCAGGATTGTTTGAGTTCAGCTACATTGGGTGTTTCAGAGCATGGACGACCTGTCTAAGTCTTTGCCACAAAATTGCAATAAGATTTAAATCCCAATTTTGACAAGGTCTCTCCATCCATCCACTGTCTATACTTTAGGGGGTAGAGCACATATACTCAATACCTGCTAATCCTCAAAGGGTCACAGGGGAGCAGGTGCATATCTCCAGCAGTCATCGGGTAAAAGGCACCCTGTCCAGTCGGTCAAAGGGAACCACAGAGACAGGCCTCACAAACAACTGCACACACTCTCCTGTAAGGGCAATTTAGACTGATAAACATGAAACATGTTTCTTGAGTGCCAATGTCAGTGTTTTGCTTTTCTTTTCTCAGAAGTCTGAGAAAAAAAAAAAAAAAAACTCCATGCAGCTGGATGCCAGGCCAGGATTCAAACCCAGGGCCTTGAAAATGTAATAAAAAAAATTTGGTTAATCAGATGTAATTCATAATTGTAGAAGGGGGGCAACTGATTTTTTGCGCTTAAAAATAATATAATCCGTTAAAACATGCCTTTTGTACAGTCCTAAAGATCATCCATGTACCTACTCTTTAAAAGGGAACTTGTTTGTCCTTGAACAAAATCAAAGGGTGAAAAGTATTGAAGACTCTTCAAATTCCTTTCCATTTCTATGGAGCAAAATACTAGACAATCCTTTTGGTAGAATGTTCAGGTCTTTACAAGATCAAGACAAATAGGGAATGTTCCACTGAACCCAATAAAGCAGACTATTTCCTGCCCATCACATCAAAGTCTAACCGACATCCATAGGAATAAGGAGCAGGTAGAAAAAGAAAAGGATCTCTTAAAATACCCCAGAGATCTGGGAACCTACTTGAGTTTGTTCAAGTCTCCAGATGGCTAAGCTTTTCTGCAATAAGGGAGTTGGAGGACCACACTTTTAAAGTCAGTGTTTTGAGTCAAATCTCTAAAAAACAGGCTTGGGATGATTTACGACCATTTGTGAAGATCATCAGTGGTGATTACGCTTCTTAACCAGTGGGTTGAGGCCCAAAACACATGTGTCAGCTTGTGACGGGCACCAAACTCAACAACAACACTGCATCCTGTTTCAAATGGTGAGAGAAAAACTTTGAAACAGTTCCTGCACTTAGAGGGATTTTTTGCTGAGATTAAGCGATGGTTTACTTAGGATATACCCTTCTTTATATGTTTATGCCAATGTAAGATCCGTGTTCTGACTCATTTGCCATCTCCATCTTGTTACTTGATTTGCCTTATTCCAATGAGAGGCGCCAACAAGATTCATTCTCAAAAGCCTTTCCAGTAATCTTACTCTTCAGAGCTTATGATTACTATAATGACAAGGTGCGTCTCTGTTCATTGGCTTTGTGTGTATATTTGAGTGCATTTTTTTCATTACACGATGTGATTTTTATCGCTAAGGCACTGTAAGAAGACCTCCCACGCACAGAACCTGAAGACAACCAGGTATCGATGAGATAGCTGATTGTTTAATCAGACGTACAGGTATTGCGTCAAAGACAGCAACAGGTAGACCATCTCCTTGTATGTGCTGTACAGTGTAGATGGTATGTTTAATATGTTTAATAAAAGAGTGCAGCTCTCTACCATTAACTCTCAGAAAAGTTTAACAGAGTATGTTTTTTTTTTCTTAAAAAAGAATTTGATAAGATTTTTAGGAGCAACATACTTTTAACTGAAATGCTTAATTATTGTATATTTTTATAAATTTATAAACATTTTGTATGAACTGTAATTATTTTAATTTTGTCATTTGTAATATATTTTAATGATTTCTACTGTACAATGTGCATTTTTAAATGATGGACCCCAGGAAGAGCAGCTGGGTATATGCCAAGCTAATGGGCACCCTAGGCAATAAATAGGTGCATGTGTGTGTGTGTGTGTGGGCGTGTGTGTGTGTGTGTGTGCGTGTGTGTGGCCTTTTATTTGTTCTAGCATAGGGTCCAGTTTTCCAACAAATACTATGTTGTGAGCTCATTAGAGGGTTTTTTTGAGTTGGCGGTTAGGTTCAGGACTATTTTTCTATTTATTTATCTTCGGTCATTTTTAACCTTTTCATACAGAAGTAAAAAAAAACAAAAAAAAAAAACAGCAAGATATGAATTGAGTTTAGGCTAGATGTAGGCATGAACTGGTAATGGTTGGTTTAGGTAAGGGGACAGGGTTATGCTAAATAAATGAATGAAAACGAATGGAAGTCAATGCAAAGTCTAATGTGTGCTTGAATATGTGTGTGTGAGAGAGTGTGCAGGATTTCTAGATATTTAGGGAACACAGGCCTCCTTCACAGCAAACAGAAAAACGCTGTAGGTTTTCTGTAGAGGAGTTCATGTCTTTCATGCCCGGCCCCTCCTACATTACAACTCGAGCAATTTGTGAGTCTGTCTGATGAAAGAGAGAATGTTTGCAGAGAATTATTAATTTGGAAAGCAGAGAAGTGGGGTATGTATTTTGGGGCAAAGTTGAGAGGAACAGGCAGGGCTGAGGAATTGCAGGAGTGGAGGTCCAAATGAGCTCGTCTAAACACGCTGACATTTATACGCTGACCCCACAGATTAGACAATTAAACGGCCAAACACGCTCATTAGCCGGGGGATAGCTGCGTGGGTGGTGGGGGAAGAACGGAGGAGTATGAGCGGAGGTGGAAGAGAGAGAGAATTGGTGGAAAATGGGGTTGTTTCACAGCTCATTGGAGATGCTCTCGCTGGCCTGCAGTGTCTGCTGTTGCCCTCATGGTTTCCAGATGCTTTCATGACACAATCGGAGCCGTGACTCCTACCGTCAGGCTCTCGCATTGAAAGCAGGACCGTTGCAGCTGACACCGGGTTACAGTCTGCAGTTCGTCAGCGGTACACTATACCTGCAATGTGGTTAAACCTGACAAGTGTGGGTGGCCATGGAAGGGGTGTCTTATTCCCTGCTAGAGCAGCATAATTAGACTGTGTGTGCAATGAGAGTGTGAGAGAGAGACTCACAAGGACTGGAGGTTGGGGAGGTCCCATGGAGCATCATCAGGAAGTCTCTCCAATTGGTTGTTTTGTAGCATCCTAATAAAGGCACAAACAAATGAGTCGGCTTCAGGCATCAGATCAGTGCAGTTAATTTGTCAGCTCACATCAAGCAAAACAAATAATTCCATTGTGACGGAAATCTGACACAGGAGGTAACGTGGTCTGAGTAAGTCTGAAGAGAAGTAGAGGAAAAGGGGAAAACAACCAGGACCTCCTTGGGTGGGCTGGTGATGTCATCCTCAAAAGAATGGCGCAAAAATGAGGGGGAAATGGGAAGGAAACAATCGTCTTCTCGCTTCCTTCCTTCATTTTTCGTTTTCTCTATCGCTCAACATCAGTTTCTACAAAGCATATCCATCTTTCTTAGCGGCACTGTTGTGGGCAGCTGCAATGATGCGACTGGTGCTGCCATTATTTTCAAAATAGGAGATAAAAATCTGACCTGAAGAAACTAAAATTGAATAAATAGCATTTATGTGTCTTGCCACAGTCTCAAAATGACTTGCTCGTATTAGGTCTGTACTTTGGCTAGGCCATGCTAGCATATGAAAATAATGTGTTTTTTAACTCTCAAGCTTCCCCAGAGGTTTATCCCAGGCTTTTATGTTGTGTTCCATAGAGCTGTTTGTTCACAAACTTTCATTATCAAACCTCTAAGACCTTCACAGAACAGCTGTGTTTCCCAGAGATTAAATGGCATACTCTATTTCTTAATTAGATAACTTCTGATTACACAGGGTTTTATTTATGGATTGGAAGTAAAAAGGACCAAAAAAAAAAAGAATGACTTTTTTTTTTTTTTACAAACAATTTTTAAATCTATCTACTGTTTCCTATAATATTACATATTACTGAATTACTGAAATCTGTGATAACATGAAAAAAAATTTAAACGGATCAAGTGAATTTGAATAAGTTTGCAAGGCATTGAAACAGCATTTGGGATGTTGACATTTCCAAAGAGAATCCTGGAAAGGACTCTGTTTGCCTTGAGGCCTAACTTCTGAAGTTAGTTTCATTGTTGTAGTGTGAATGAAAACCTTTAGACATGAATTTTTTTTTTTTTAATTGGTATCGGTTGAATTTATGGCTGGTAGGGTTTTTATATCTTGGAGGGTTTCACAAACCATGATCTTAAAATATACGCTGCTTTGCCTTATTTCTTTCCAAATTTCCTCAGATTTCAAACTGCAGTGCAAATATCTAAGTTTATATTTTGTGGCATAAATCCCCCAAATCTTCCAAGCCAAGACCAAAGACGGGCTGCTTGCCATTGCTTGTGAAAACCTCCTTAGTACCTTTAAATATTCACAGGAAATATGACCATAACTCATTGGATGCCACACATCCAAAGGTACTGTGTGTTTTATTTCTGACTTGTATTTTGACCATGCATGGCATGAGAGCTGCAGTGACAGAAAAAAACAGCTTTAAACAGCTTCTGAAGAAATTTTTTGACACTCGGTGCAGTCCTGTTGAGGAGTCTGACCTGGAAGGCCAGACTTGTGTATGTGTTTGTCCATAAATCCAGTCCTGAAACTTAAACTTGTTTAGTACTTGAAGGGAATTATAAGCAGAACATGTCTCTCCCAAGCCATAAACTTTAACTGTGTTTAATAATCCATGGCCAGTGCATTTTATTTCAGTCAGGAAGACCGCTTCTCAGAACAATCCAAGATTGTTCAGCACTGGTTTAAGTTAAAGCCATATCGGAACAGGACTAAGACATAAGGTGCTTACTTACAGAACTCTGAGGTTGTGAAGACCCTGGAGAACGCTGCCTGATATATACCTCAGCTGATTCCCAGAGAGTCGCCTGGAAGAGAAACATACTTTTTAGAAAAGAGCCGTTTTAAAGTAAAAAATTCAAGCACAGCTACACTAACTAAAAAGTTGCACAAGTCTCAGATGAACAGTTTTGTCGTTTATTTTCCCCCACGACTTTGGATTGGGCTCCTCCAATATGACTTCATTCCATATTTACAACTTTGGGGTTACAGTTGGGGCAGTATGCAAATAACAATATTTGATTCCCTTCTGTGTGGTTACTGTTGGCTGAAAACACAAACTGAAACCTTAACCAATCCTGGGAGCTCCGATGAGTGAGTAAAAACTGAGTGCACTGCAAGAAATTATATGTGCGTGGGGACATATGCAGTGTTTGTGCGCACAAACACATGTGCAATGTGAATATGTGTGCCTACTCTCATGTCCTTGAGGAGAAATTGGGCCCGTTCTGAGGGTCCACGAGGACAGCACGGCAGAGAAACCACACACATTCACACAAGCAATCCAATCAGTTTGTTTATCAAACACAGCACCTAATGGTCATTTGCGAGTGTGTGTATGAGATATCCAAATAAATAGCATTCAGTCCAACAGATTTAAACTCCCAAGGTCACAAGCTGGGATTGCAGTTTAAACACAGATTTGGTCCTTCACAGCCCAAGACCACCCACTTTTATTAAACACACGCACACATACGCTAAAGGTTAGTCATTGGCACCCTCCCCCAAATCAGACCAATTCTCTACAGGTGCAGCTAAGCAGCTTTTTCTCTGGCAAAGCTGCAGCATGAATATCAATGTATTGAAATATTGGTATCAAGGACTGGCTGCTTTTCCAACATGCTCTCATCCATTCAGTAATGAAGGGGAACTCAGGAAAAACTTCATCTGACGTCTGATGTTGCTGTCAGCATCACGGATGATTATGACTGTGCAGTATTGAACCGCACAACTCCAATCACAAAAGCCAAATCTCAAACTCAGCTCAGGGTAGCACCGTCATAAAACTTGGATTTACTAAAAAGAAATGATGTACATCAGCATAATAAAATACAAAGTTATAAAGGCGTTTTAATGCTACAGTTCAAATGACAGTGACTGATTAAATGTCCCTCACAGTGTGTGGATGTCAACGGAAAATGCATTGGAGACATGGTCTTTGGTCCATGAATTTATGAAATCTAGAAAAGGACGTTCAGTATTTTCCGTTCATCTGATTTGTTTACAACAGATGGTTTTGCTGTCTCTCAAAGAAGGAAAGCTCTCCAACCCTCGGGCTGTGTCACGTTTTGTTGTTGCATAAGATTGCTATTTGAGGCAATTAAAAACTTCACATTTCTATGGAGAAGTGTTGAAAGCTCTACACAATTGTAAAACAAATCTAAACCAGTATTTGAACTTAGTTTGTATTTAATTGTCTTCCAGAATGCTGTCTCCCCTCTTGTGTATGAAAAATGATGTGTATTTTGACGCCAAATGTAACAATCCTTGGGATTTGATTTTAATCGTGATTAGGATAACCTTCAGTGTTGTTTGGAAGATAATTAAGTCGTCACGATGAACTGCTGGAGGCAGTTGACCATGTGACTTTAAGCAAGAATGTAAGACGTGAAATATGCCCGGGAATGGAGACTGAGCAGCACTCTTTGCTGCTAATTTTTGTCTTTTTGATATAATCAATAGTTTAGAGTTGCGAGTATAGTAGAAACATGTACAACAGCAAGAGAGAAACATGGCAACATCTTTGAATTGAGATAGACATACTATCAGTCGTGGCTGACCGCAAATATTCAGTTGACAAATTGAAACCTGTTTCCTGACAGTGTGGCAGATAAGTCTGAGTAAAATCCTAAAGCATTAACAGAAGTGATCAAAACCATCAAATGGTAAAGTTGTTGGTTACCATGGAGATGCAGGATATAGGCAGGTAAAAAAAAAACACTGCTGACCAAAAGATCACACCGATTTCTGATGCAAGTCCTCTTTCTGATTGGACACTAAGAGATGTAGGCGATGTTATGATAAGCTCTGCTTTATCTGCTT
The DNA here is from genome assembly GCF_019740435.1 of Gambusia affinis. Classification (NCBI taxonomy): domain Eukaryota; kingdom Metazoa; phylum Chordata; class Actinopteri; order Cyprinodontiformes; family Poeciliidae; genus Gambusia; species Gambusia affinis. Next base: position 44,991,993 of record NC_057868.1, on the reverse strand, counting down.
CATCTGAAAAAAGGTTAATTAATATTCTCAAATAAGAGCCAATTTTCTGTCATTATATATATTTACTGTGCATAAAATGTCAAACACACCGGCTAGTCGGCTAATTCCTGTTTGCTGTTCACAAGTAGAGGTCAGTGGTGTATGTACTGGATGAAAAATAAATGATTGCATCAAAGTCTTGCAATTATTATATTTTATTTCATGTTTTAGATATTAAGCCTTGCATTTATGTTTTTGTGTGAGCTATGCTCAAAGAACTACACCACAGAACCCAAATTAAGAGTCTGGAATTACACTTTAGCCTTTTTTTTCCCTTCTTCATTTTCAGACTTTGTTTGTCAAACAGACAATTTGTGTCAAAAGTGAAGATGAATATTTAAGAAAGGGGGGGGAAAGAACAACATCCACAGAACACCGACAGTTGCCATGGACCAACTCTTTCCATGGTATGAGTGCGTGCATTTTTGTGTGTAAAAGATTGCACGTTTGAGTGAATGTTCCACACGGGCTTCGAGTCGCTCCACATCAATCTCATTCTAATGAAAGGCGCCTTGCACTTGTCAAACCGGGGCTCCGACTGTTTTTGCTTTTAATTTGATTTGGGGATTGCTAGAATTGTTCTTGGCCCCTGCTCTGCATAGATTAAAAACTCCACCTCGGCTCAGCTCTGCTAAAATGATTTATATATAAAACTAGAAAATTCCTGAAGAAATTTAACTGGGGCCTGCCAAAGTGTGCCCGTCGGTTTGGACCCAGCGTTGTGATGCTAAGAATTAGCATCAATGCTAAAGAAAGCTGCAATGTAATCAATAGCATGTGGAGAATTTTAATGATTTGGGGTCAAATTTTTAATGATTTGACCCCAAATCATTAAAAAATGATTTGGGGTCAAAATGTCGCTCTGACTCTCACTCTAGCGGAGCGGCCTTCACACTCTGATTTTTCCAAAAATCAAAAACTTTGGGTCGCTTAGAAAGAAGTTGTGGACAAACCATAATACATATTGACGGTTGTCTTCACTTTAAAAGAGATCACGGACGATTCTACAAAATGAAGTTTGAATGGCGTTTCTACATAAGGTTATGATTTACACAGAAAATCCTCAAAAATAGGGTATTTTCAGGATTTACTGGTTGCCTCATCCCCTTGACGACGAGACTTGCACCTGGTGAGCTCGTTAGTGATTTTGGGGTCGTTTTTTGCTTTTTACGTCGCCATGGTAACTCCAAATCCCACCAAAAGTAATAGCTCCAATGCCGGGTTCGAGCCGGACGTTTTGATACCACTTTTGTGGGTGGGCTGCAGCGGCACGGCATTAACGGAGACGGAAGAAAATAAATAATAAAGAGGCATTCTATTGGGTGTAGAACAATAGGTGCCTGCCATGCAATGCATGGAGGCAGTGACTGACTTGCTTCGCAAGTCAGTCACTGCTCTCCTTATGCATTGCTATGGGCAGGCCCCAACTAGAAAATTCCTGAAGAAATTTAACTGGGGCCTGCCATAGTGTGCCCGTCGGTTTGGACCCAGTGTTCTGGTGCTAAATGTTAGCATCAATGCTAAGCTCAGCTCAAAAATTCCAAAGAAGCATGTGGAGAATCACAAGAATGTCGACTAACATGGACTTGTAACATTCAGCATGATAAACCTAAGTGAATCATCTAAAATTAGCCAAAATGCTAATGTTAGCATGAATGCTGTCAGTAGCATGTGGGGCATCACTAGCATGTTGTCTGTACTTGACTGTCATATAGAGGCTTTTATTTTGAAATTTGTAGAAAGCTTCATTATAAATGCCCACACTAATCCAGTGTGTAAGAGTGCTTTGGATAAACCAGTCACATAAAGCCAAAAAACAGCAAATTATATGATGTAAAAATTGTCAAGGCTTTAATTTAGAAATTTATGTTAAGCTTCATTTCAAAGCGCCAAACTCATCCTATGTATAAGAGTCATTGGATTAAATCAGTCATATGCTCATGAAAGCAATTACTTGATGTAAAAATATTCAATGTAATAGAAAAATAGCTAATAGCTTATTTAAGCTAAAAGGCTAATGCTAATGAACTGCCTTGTTGCGCAAGGCAGTTCCCTAACCTGAGAGAATAATATGAAGCATTCTAATATTATTCCATCGCCTTACGGCGATGCATTAACCTGAGGGTCATATTGAGGCTTTTATTTTTAAATTTGCAGAAAGCTTCATTATAAATGCCCACACTAATCCAATGTGTAAGAGTGCTTTGGATAAACCAGTCACATAAAGCCAAAAAGAGCAAATACATGATGTAAAAATTGCCAAGGCTTTTATTTTGAAATTTTTGTTAAGCTTCATTTGAAAGGGTAAAAGTCATTCCATGTGTAACAGTCATTGGATTAAATCAGTCATATAACGCTCAAAAAAGCAATGACCTGATGTAAAAATTTTCAAGGGCTTTTATTTTGAAATTTTCAGTAAGCTTCATTTCAAAGGGCCAAACTCATCCCATGTGTAACAGTGACAGGGTTAAATGAGTTATATACAGCCCATAGCAGCAAGTAGTTCTAAAGGCCAGCTCAGTCCTCCTCTGTTTTAACTGAACTAGTAGTTCGAACTACAGTGATGCGTATTTGTAGTCTTAAGCAGCTCTCCCTGTTCTGGGTTCCGTAGCTATGGTAAATAATCCTCTCTGCCAGCTGTGAGTGAGACATCCAGGGGGAGACAATTCTCTGTTTGAGCCAGCCAGTTTGACTAAAAAAAGCATTGCAAACAACTCTTTCCCGTTCGGGAACCGTAATACATATTCGAAAACCGTTTGAAGCATATGAGAGGGCTATTTGTCGTCTCACATAGTCCCGCCATTCATATCTCTACCTCACTCACAGTATTAACAGCGATGAGATAAAAAAAGTGTGTGCCAAGGTCAGAAATTTTTTAGAAATACATGGAAGTGAATCAGTGAGATCTGTCTGTTACCCTGGCGCATGACTTTGTTCTGAAGCACCTGGAGAGAAAACTGTAAGCGCTAGATAATTTTTGAAAACATTTGACCGGAGCAGGCATGCGTATCAATGTCATGACCGACTTTCATACCAATCATGCAATATTTGTGAGCGTGAGGGCGAGTTAAAAAATGATTTGGGGTCAAAATGTCGCTCTGACTCTCACTCTAGCGGAGCGGCCTTCACACTCTGATTTTTTCAAAAATCACTTTAGGTCGCTTAGAAAGAAGTTGTGGACAAACCATAATTCATATTGACGTGCTGTCTTCACTTTAAAAGAGATCACGGACGTATCTACAAAATGAAGTTTGAATGGCGTTTCTACATAAAGTTATGACGACACAGAAAATCCTCAAAAATAGGGTATTTTCAGGATTTAGTGGTTGCCTCGTCCCCTTGATGATGAGAGTTGCACCTGGTGAGCTCGTTAGTGATTTTGGGGTCGTTTTTTGCTTTTTACGTCGCCATGGTAACTTCAAATCCCACCAAAAATAATAGCACACCACCCGGGATCGAGCCGCACGTTTTGATACCACTTTTGTGGGTGGGCTCGCAGCGGTACGAGCTGCATTCCGGGTGACGGAAGAATAATAAATAATACTTAAAGAGACGTTCTATTGGGTGTAGAACAATAGGTGCCTGCCATGCAATGCATGGAGGCAGTGACTGACTTGCTTCCGCAAGTCAGACACTGCTCTCCTTATGCATTGCTATGGGCAGGCCCCAACTAGAAAATTCCTGAAGAAATTTAACTGGGGCCTGCCAAAGTGTGCCCGTCGGTTTGGACCCAGCGTTGTGATGCTAAGAATTAGCATCAATGCTAAAGAAAGCTGCAATGTAATCAATAGCATGTGGAGAATCACAAGAATGTTAAGTAAGCTGGACATGCAACATTCAGTATGATAAAGCAAGTGCATTAGCTAAAATGAGCAAATATGCTAATGTAAGCATAAATACTTTCAGTAGCATGTGGGGTATCATTAGAATGTTTACTGTCATTTACTTACTCCATTAAGTATACTAAACATGGCTAATAAGTCTGAAAAATAGAAAATAGCTTATTTAAGCTAAAAGGTTATCGTTAATGAACTGCCTTGCTGCGCAAGGCAGTTCCCTAACCTCGGATAAACAGATAATGCAGAATGATATCACTGCACCGCCTCCGGCGGTGCACTGTCCAGAGGGGCATTTTGAGGCTTTTATTTTGAAATTTGCAGTAAGCTTCATATTAAATGCCCACACTAATCCAATGTGTAAGAGTGCTTTGGATAAACCAGTCACATAAAGCCAAAAAGAGCAATTACATGATGTAAAAATTCCCAAGGCTTTTATTTTGAAATTTGTGTTAAGCTTCATTTGAAAGGGTCAAAGTCATCCCATGTGTAACAGTCATTGGATTAAATCAGTCATATAACGCTCAACACAGCAATGACCTGATGTAAAAATTTTCAAGGGCTTTTATTTTGAAATTTTCAGTAAGCTTCATTTCAAAGGGCTAGACTCATCCCATGTGTAACAGTGACAGGGTTAAATTAGTTATATACAGCCCATAGCAGCAAGTTTTTCTAAAGGCCAGCTCAGTCCTCCTCTGTTTTAACTGAACTAGTAGTTAGAACTACAGTGATGCGTATTTGTAGTCCTCAGCAGCTCTCCCTGCTCTGGGTTCCGCCATGGTAAATAATCCTCTGCCAGCTGTGAGTGAGACATCCAGGGGAGACAATTCTCTGTTTGAGCCAGCCAGTTTGACTAAAAAAGCATTGCAAAAACTGTTTCCTGCTCGGGAACCGTAATACATATTCGAAAACCGCTTGAAGCATATGAGAGGGCTATTTGTCGCCTCACATAGTCCCGCCATTCATATCTCTACCTCACTCACAGTATTAACAGCGATGAGATAAAAAAAGTGTGTGCCAAGGTCTGAAATTTATCAGAAATACATGGAAGTGAATCAGTGAGATCTGTCTGCTACCCTGGCGCATGACTTTGCTCTGAAGCACCTGGAGAGAAAACTGTAAGCGCTTAGATAATTTTTGAAAACATTTGACCGGAGCAGGCACGCCAGATCAATGTCATGACCAAGTTTGATACCAATCATGCAATATTTAGGAGCGTGAGGGCGAGTTAAAAATGATTTGGGGTCAAAATGTCGCTCTGACTCTCACTCTAGCGGCGCCTTCACACTCTGATTTTTCCAAAAATCAAAAACTTTGGGTCGCTTAGAAAGAAGTTGTGGACAAACCATAATACATATTGACGTGCTGTCTTCACTTTAAAAGAGATCACGGACGTATCTACAAAATGAAGTTTGAATGGCGTTTCTACATAAAGTTATGACGACACAGAAAATCCTCAAAAATAGGGTATTTTCAGGATTTACTGGTTGCCTCGTCCCCTTGACGACGAGACTTGCACCTGGTGAGCTCGTTAGTGATTTTGGGGTCGTTTTTTGCTTTTTAGGTCGGCATGGGATCACCCAAAACCACCAAAAGTAAAAGCTCCCTCCGGGATCGAGCCGCACGTTTGATACCACTTTTGTGGGTGAGCTACTTGGCGATGCGAGCCGCATTCCGGTTGACGGAAGAAAAATAAATAAATAAAGAGACATTCTATTGGGTGTAGAACAATAGGTGCCTGCCATGCAATGCATGGAGGCAGTGACTGACTTGCTTTGCAAGTCAGTCACTGCTCTCATATATTATTATGGGCAGGCCCCAACTAGAAAATTCCTGAAGAAATTTAACTGGGGCCTGCCAAAGTGTGCCCGTCGGTTTGGACCCAGCGTTCTGATGCTAAATTTGCATCGATGCTAAAAAGCTGCAATGTAATCAATAGCATGTGGAGAATCACAAGAATGTTAAGTAAGCTGGACATGCAACATTCAGTATGATAAAGTAAGTGTATTAGCTAAAATGAGCAAATATGCTAATGTAAGCATAAATACTTTCAGTAGCATGTGGGTATCATTAGAATGTTTACTGTCATTTACTTACTCCATAAAGTATACTAAACATGGCTAATAAGTCTGAAAAATAGAAAATAGCTTATTTAAGCTAAAAGGCTAATGCTAATGAACTGCCTTTGCTGCAAGGCAGTTCCCTCGGATAAACAGATAATGCAGAATGATATCACTGCACCGCCTCGGTGATGCACTATCAGAAGGGGCATTTTGAGGCTTTTATTTTGAAATTTGCAGTAAGCTTCATATTAAATGCCCACACTAATCCAATGTGTAAGAGTGCTTTGGATAAACCAGTCACATAAAGCCAAAAAGAGCAATTACATGATGTAAAAATTCCCAAGGCTTTTATTTTGAAATTTTGTTAAGCTTCATTTGAAAGGGTCAAAGTCATCCCATGTGTAACAGTCATTGGATTAAATCAGTCATATAACGCTCAAAAAGCAATGACCTGATGTAAAAATTTTCAAGGGCTTTTATTTTGAAATTTTCAGTAAGCTTCATTTCAAAGGGCTAGACTCATCCCATGTGTAACAGTGACAGGGTTAAATTAGTTATATACAGCCCATAGCAGCAAGTTTTTCTAAAGGCCATCTCAGTCCTCCTCTGTTTTAACTGAACTAGTAGTTCGAACTACAGTGATCGTGTTGTAGTCCTCAGCAGCTCTCCCTGCTCTTGGTTACTTTGCCATGTTAAATAATCCTCTCTGCCAGCTGTGAGTGAGACATCCAGGGGAGACAATTCTCTGTTTGAGCCAGCCAGTTTGACTAAAAAGCATTGCAAAAACTGTTTCCCGTTCGGGAACCGTAATACATATTCGAAAACCGTTTGAAGCATATGAGAGGGCTATTTGTCGTCTCACATAGTCCCGCCATTCATATCTCTACCTCACTCACAGTATTAACAGCGATGAGATAAAAAAAGTGTGTGCCAAGGTCTGAAATTTATCAGAAATACATGGAAGTGAATCAGTGAGATCTGTCTGCTACCCTGGCGCATGACTTTGCTCTGAAGCACCTGGAGAGAAAACTGTGGCGCTAGATAATTTTTGAAAACATTTGACGGAGCAGGCACGCGTATCAATGTCATGACCAAGTTTGATACCAATCATGCAATATTTGTGAGCGTGAGGCGAGTTAAAAATGATTTGGGGTCAAAATGTCGCTCTGACTCTCACTCTAGCGAGCGGGCTTCACACTCTGATTTTTCCAAAATCAAAAACTTTGGTCGCTAGAAAGAAGTTGTGGACAAACCATAATACATATTGACGTGCTGTCTTCACTTTAAAAGAGATCACGGACGTATCTACAAAATGAAGTTTGAATGGCGTTTCTACATAAAGTTATGACGACACAGAAAATCCTCAAAAATAGGGTATTTTCAGGATTTACTGGTTGCCTCTCCCCTTGACGACGAGACTTGCACCTGGTGAGCTCGTTAGTGATTTTGGGGTCGTTTTTGCTTTTACGTCGCCATGGTAACACCAAATCCCACCAAAGTAATAGCTCCCTCCGGGATCGAGCCGCGCGTTTTGATACCACTTTTGTGGGTGAGCTCGCAGTGCACGAGCCGCATTCGGTTGTGGAAGAAAATAAATAAATAAAGAGACATTCTATTGGGTGTAGAACAATAGGTGCCTGCCATGCAATGCATGGAGCAGTGACTGACTTGCTTTGCAAGTCAGTCACTGCTCTCCTTATGCATTATATGGGCAAAGGCCCCAACTAGAAAATTCCTGAAGAAATTTAACTGGGGCCTGCCAAAGTGTGCCCGTCGGTTTGGACCCAGCGTTCTGATGCTAAGAATTAGCATCGATGCTAAAGAAAGCTGCAATGTAATCAATAGCATGTGGAGAATCACAAGAATGTTAAGTAAGCTGGACATGCAACATTCAGTATGATAAAGTAAGTGTATTAGCTAAAATGAGCAAATATGCTAATGTAAGCATAAATACTTTCAGTAGCATGTGGGGTATCATTAGAATGTTTACTGTCATTTACTTACTCCATTAAGTATACTAAACATGGCTAATAAGTCTGAAAAATAGAAAATAGCTTATTTAAGCTAAAAGGCTAATGCTAATGAACTGCCTTGCTGCGCAAGGCAGTTCCCTAACCTCGGATAAACAGATAATGCAGAATGATATCAGAATGATAGCACTGTCCAGAGGGGCATTTTGAGGCTTTTATTTTGAAATTTGCAGTAAGCTTCATATTAAATGCCCACACTAATCCAATGTGTAAGAGTGCTTTGGATAAACCAGTCACATAAAGCCAAAAGAGCAATTACATGATGTAAAAATTCCCAAGGCTTTTATTTTGAAATTTTGTTAAGCTTCATTTGAAAGGGTCAAAGTCATCCCATGTGTAACAGTCATTGGATTAAATCAGTCATATAAGCGCTCAAAAAAGCAATGACCTGATGTAAAAATTTTCAAGGGCTTTTATTTTGAAATTTTCAGTAAGCTTCATTTCAGAGGGCTAGACTCATCCCATGTGTAACAGTGACAGGGTTAAATTAGTTATATACAGCCCATAGCAGCAAGTTTTTCTAAAGGCCAGCTCAGTCCTCCTCTGTTTTAACTGAACTAGTAGTTCGAACTACAGTGATGCGTATTTGTAGTCCTCAGCAGCTCTCCCTGCTCTGGGTTCCGTTGCCATGGTAAATAATCCTCTCTGCCAGCTGTGAGTGAGACATCCAGGGGGAGACAATTCTCTGTTTGAGCCAGCCAGTTTGACTAAAAAAAGCATTGCAAAAACTGTTTCCCGTTAAACCGTAATACATATTCGAAAACCGTTTGAAGCATATGAGAGGGCTATTTTGTCTCACATAGTCCCGCCATTCATATCTCTACCTCACTCACAGTATTAACAGCGATGAGATAAAAAAAGTGTGTGCCAAGGTCTGTAATTTTTCAGAAATACATGGAAGTGAATCAGTGAGATCTGTCTGCTACCCTGGCGCATGACTTTGCTCTGAAGCACCTGGAGAGAAAACTGTAAGCGCTAGATAATTTTTGAAAACATTTGACCGGAGCAGGCACGCGTATCAATGTCATGACCAAGTTTGATACCAATCATGCAATATTTGTGAGCGTGAAGTTAAAAAATGATTTGGGGTCAAAATGTCGCTCTGACTCTCACTCTAGAGGAGCAGCCTTCACACTCTGATTTTTCCAAAAATCAAAAACTTTGGGTCGCTTAGAAAGAAGTTGTGGACAAACCATAATACATATTGACGTGCTGTCTTCACTTTAAATGAGATCAGACGTATCTACAAAATGAAGTTTGAATGGCGTTTCTACATGAAGTTATGATTTGACACAGAAAATCCTCAAAATAGGGTATTTTTAAGATTTAGAGGTTGCCTCGTCCCTTGTGACAGATTTCACCTGGTGAGCTCGTTAGTGATTTTGGGGTTTTTGCTACGGCCATGGTAACTCCAAATCCCACCAAAAGTAATAGCACACCTCCCGGGATCGAGCCGCACGTTTTGATACCACTTTTGTGGGTGGGCTCGCAGCGGTACGAGCCGCATTCCGGGTGACGGAAGAATAATAAATAACTAGAAAATTCCTGAAGAAATTTAACTGGGGCCTGCCAAAGTGTGCCCGTCGGTTTGGACCCAGCGTTGTGATGCTAAGAATTAGCATCAATGCTAAAGAAAGCTGCAATGTAATCAATAGCATGTGGAGAATCACAAGAATGTTAAGTAAGCTGGACATGCAACATTCAGTATGATAAAGTAAGTGTATTAGCTAAAATGAGCAAATATGCTAATATAAGCATAAATACTTTCAGTAGCATGTGGGGTATCATTAGAATGTTTACTGTCATTTACTTACTCCATTAAGTATACTAAACATGGCTAATAAGTCTGAAAAATAGAAAATAGCTTATTTAAGCTAAAAGGCTAATGCTAATGAACTGCCTTTCATGAGGCAGTTCCCTAACCTCGGATAAACAGATAATGCAGAATGATATCACTGCACGCCTCCGGTGCACTATCAGAGGGCATTTGCATTTGAGGCTTTTATTTTGAAATTTGCAGTAAGCTTCATATTAAATGCCCACACTAATCCAATGTGTAAGAGTGCTTTGGATAAACCAGTCACATAAAGCCAAAAGAGCAATTACATGATGTAAAAATTCCCAAGGCTTTTATTTTGAAATTTTTGTTAAGCTTCATTTGAAAGGGTCAAAGTCATCCCATGTGTAACAGTCATTGGATTAAATCAGTCATATAACGCTCAAAAAAGCAATGACCTGATGTAAAAAATTTTCAAGGGCTTTTATTTTGAAATTTTCAGTAAGCTTCATTTCAAAGGGCTAGACTCATCCCATGTGTAACAGTGACAGGGTTAAATTAGTTATATACAGCAGCAAGTTTTTCTAAAGGCCAGCTCAGTCCTCCTCTGTTTTAACTGAACTAGTAGTTCGAACTACAGTGATGCGTATTTGTAGTCCTCAGCAGCTCTCCCTGCTCTGGGTTCCGTTGCCATGGTAAATAATCCTCTCTGCCAGCTGTGAGTGAGACATCCAGGGGGAGACAATTCTCTGTTTGAGCCAGCCAGTTTGACTAAAAAAAGCATTGCAAAAAACTGTTTCCGTTAAGAACCGTAATACATATTAGAAAACCGTTTGAAGCATATGAGAGGGCTATTTGTCGTCTCACATAGTCCGCCATTCATATCTCTACCTCACTCACAGTATTAACAGCGATGAGATAAAAAAGTGTGTGCCAAGGTCTGTAATTTTCAGAAATACATGGAAGTGAATCAGTGAGATCTGTCTGCTACCCTGGCGCATGACTTTGCTCTGAAGCACCTGGAGAGAAAACTGTAGCGCTAGATAATTTTTGAAAACATTTGACCGGAGCAGGCAGCGTATCAATGTCATGACCAAGTTTGATACCAATCATGCAATATTTGTGAGCGTGAGGCGAGTTAAAAAATGATTTGGGGTCAAAATGTCGCTCTGACTCTCACTCTAGCGCAGCCTTCACCTCTGATTTTTCCAAAAATCAAAAACTTTGCTTAAAAGAAAGAAGTTGTGGACAAACCATAATACATATTGACGTGCTGTCTTCACTTTAAAAGAGATCACGGACGTATCTACAAAATGAAGTTTGAATGGCGTTTCTACATGAAGTTATGACGACACAGAAAATCCTCAAAAATAGGGTATTTTCAGGATTTACTGGTTGCCTCGTCCCCTTGACGACGAGACTTGCACCTGGTGAGCTCGTTAGTGATTTTGGGGTCGTTTTTTTCTTTTTACGTCGCCATGGTAACTCCAAATCCCACCAAAAGTAATAGCTCCCTTCCGGAGCCGCTTTTGATACCACTTTTGTGGGTGGGCTGCATGGTAACGAGCCGCATTAATGTCCGCGGAAGAAGAAGTTAAGAATAAAGAGGCGTTCTATTGGGTGTAGAACAATAGGTGCCTGCCATGCAATGCATGGAGGCAGTGACTGACTTGCTTCGCAAGTCAGTCACTGCTCTCCTTATGCATTGCTATGGGCAGGCCCCAACTAGAAAATTCCTGAAGAAATTTAACTGGGGCCTGCCAAAGTGTGCCCGTCGGTTTGGACCCAGCGTTCTGATGCTGACAATTTGCATCAATGCTAAGCTTAAAAACTTCCAAAGAACCATGTGGAGAATCACAAGAATGTTGACTAACATGGACATGCACGATTCAGCATGATAATCAGCTCACTAGCATGTTGTCTATACTTGACTTACACCATTAAGTATACTAAACATGGCTAATAAGTCAGAAAAATAGCTAATAGCTTATTTAAGCTAAAAGGCTAATGCAAGGCAGTTCCCTAACCTGAGAGAAGAATATAAAGCATTCTAATATTATTGCATCGCCTTACGGCGATGCATTAACCTGAGGGTCATATAAAGGCTTTTATTTTGAAATTTGCAGAAAGCTTCTTTATAAATGCCCACACTAATCCAGTGTGTAAGAGTGCTTTGGATAAACCAGTCACATAAAGCCAAAAAGAGCAAATACATGATGTAAAAATGGCCAAGGCTTTTATTTTGAAATTAGTGTTAATCTTCATTTGGAAGTGCCAAACTAATCCCATGTGTAACAGTGAATGTGTTAAATCGTTTCTAAAATGCTCAAAACACAAGTAGTTCTAAAGGCCAGCTCAGTCCTCCTCTGTAGTAACTGACAGTTCCACCATGTTGTAGTTCTAACCTTCAGTCTTTGTAGTTTTAAAGAGCAGCTCAACTGTCATGAGAGTGAAACACACAGGGAGAGATGGAATCCTAATAGTTTTAAGCAGTTACTTTTTCTGATCAAAGCAGGCCAAACATATCTTTACCTAAGTGTTGCCAATAGCATGTGGGGTATCATTAGAATGTTTTCTGTAATTGATTTACTCCATTCAGTATATTTAAAATGAGTAATAAGTAAGTAAAATAGCTAATAGTTTATTTAAGGTAAAAGTTTTATCTTAATGATCTGCCTTGCTGCGCAAGGCAGATCCCTAACCTGAGAGAAGAATATAAAGCATTCTAATATTATTGCATCGCCTTACGGCGATGCATTAACCTCAGGGCAATATGAAGGCTTTTATTTTGAAAAATAAACATAAGCTTCATATTAAATGCTCACACTAATCCAATGCCTAACAGTGATTGGGTTAAATTTTACTGGCCTAAAAACAGCCAGTAGTTCTAAATGGAAGCTCTGTTTTAACTGAGTGTTAGTTAGAACTACAGATATGGTGTTCTGATAGTCCTATTTATTATCATTAGGTCAAAGGTTAATGCCATTGCACTGGCTGCTTTGCAAGCCAGTGCCATAACCTGAGAGGAAAAGATAATATAGGCAGAGATTTTTTCAGCGCCTTACGGCGCTGCACTCACCTGACAGAGATATTGGGGTTTTTATTGGGAAATTTCCATTAAGCTTTATTTAAAAATTACACATTAATCCTGTGTGTAACAATGGTTTGTAAAAATCAGTTATAAAATGCCCAAAACACAAGTAGTTATAAAGGCCAGCTCATTCCAGAGTGTCCTCCCATGAATCAGCTGCTCTGGCCTCATGTGTTCCGTTGCTATGGTAATGGATCGGCTGCTTACTGTCATATGTGTGTGAGACAGAAAGGGGGAAAAAAAATTCTATCTTTGTGAGACACCCAGCCAATTAATATGGAAAAAGCACTCCGAACAAACCTTTGCCATTCAGGAACCGTAATACATATTCAAAAACCGTTTGAAGCGTATAAGAGGGCTATTTGTCTTCTCCGATAGTACCGCAATTCATATTTTTACCTCATTCACAGTAATTGCAGTGATGAGACAAAAAATTGTGCAGAAACTTTTCAGAAATACATGGAAGTGAATCAGGGAGAGCGTCAGTTACCCTGTCCCATAATTTCACTCTGAAGCACCTTGACAGAAAACCGTAAATGCTAGAGAAATATCGAACACATTTTACCGGAGCAGGCACGCGTATCAATGTCATGACCGAGTTTGATACCAATCGGGCGATATTTGTGTGGCGCGATTTAAAAATTGCTTTGGGGTCAGAAATCTGCTTAAATTCTCACTCTAAAAAGCGTCAGTTGGTGTCAGTTATGCTCTGCGTTTGCAGTTGGAAATTTTGCTCGTTTTTTCGCTTTTACTTCATCGTAAGTCCGATTCCTTATAAAATAATAGCACACCTGCGGGATCGGGCACGCTTTGATACCACTTTTGGGTGGGCTCATGCGGAGCCGCATTCCGGTTAGCGGAAGAATAATAAATAATATACTAGAAAATTCCTGAAGAAATTTAACTGGGGCCTGCCAAAGTGTCGTCTGATGCTAAGCGTTTGATGCTGCTAAGCATCAATTAAGCATGTTTAAAATGTTGACTAACAGACCATGTTGTAAGAATCACAGAATGATTACATCATAATGTGTTAAAAATGCGATAAGCAGAAATACCAGCAATGAGTATGACTAATATAGCTAAAAAGACAAAAATGCCAATAGCATAAATAAATGCTAGATGCAATGAACTGCCTTGCTGAAAAGTTCTCAGATAAAGAAAAAGAACTAATATATCATTCTAATATGTGTAATGCACATAAACCATGAGGGTCATATTCCAGGCTTTTATTTTGAAATTTGCAGTAAGCTTCATATTAAATGCCCACACTAATCCAGTGTCTAAGAGTACTTTGGATAAACCAATCACGTCAAGCAAAAATGAGCAAATATATGATGTAAAAATTGCCAAGGCTTTTATTTTGAAATTTTTCAGTAAGCATCATAAGAAATGGTCAAACTAATCTCATGTGTAACAGTGAATGTGTAAATCGTTTCTATAATGCTCAAAACACTGATAGTAAGTTCTAAGCTCAGTCTAAGAAATTCCACCATGTAGTTCATTTCAAAGAGCAGCTCAACTGTCATATGAAACAACACAGGGAGATGGAATCTAATAGTTTACCAGTTAGTTTTGTAGTAGCAGCCAAACATATCTTTACTAAAAGTTTGCCAATAGCATGTATCATTTGAATGTTGTATTGCATACTCAATTCAGTATATTTAGATGGAATTAATAGTTTAGTAATAGGCAATTTTTTGATAAGCAGTAACCAAAATATAAAGCATTAAAATATGTTTTATAGCATGTGGGCTATCTCATTTGAAAATTTAGCAATGTAATATTTTGATTCATCATTCATTATATTAAAATGACTACATAAGTAAAGCAATGAGATAAAAAGTTTATTGTAATCTAAATTTTAGAAATAATGGAATAATCAAATGCTGCTATGCATATTTTGTAAAAACCTGGAGAAAAATGTAAAGCTATTAATTTTGAAAAATTTGCAACACTAAAAATTCATGTAATTTGATAGGCAATCATACATATTTGTAAGCGTAGAGTTAAAAATATTTAGTCATAAATTTTGCTAATTACTTTACGTTTTTACATATCAAAAATAAAAATTAGGTTTAAAATCAGAAAACATGAATACATATTAATTTTATGTTTCATTAAAAACAGAGTGTCAAAATGAATTTAATCTTCATATTATCAACAAAAAATTTATAAAATAGGGTATTTTAAGATTTAAGTTGCCTCAGCAACTTGCTGGTGGAAATGCTTCCATTAGTTTTAAAATTGACATTTTGCTTTTCGCTATTTTATAATAAAACATCAAAGTAAAGGCACTTTTTATCCCATAAATCAGCTGCCTTGATACCAGAGTGGGCTATGGAATGTCAGCAGCATTAACCAGTAATCATAATTAATGAGACAAAGTTCCTGAAATTTAACTGCTGCCAAGAAATTACCCTGTGTTTGGGATAACATTCTGAGCACAATTACAGAAAAAAATGTATAGGCAGAAATTTCACAAGAATTTAAATGAAAGCTGGACTCAACATTCAATATGATGAATGTATTACTAAAATGAAGAAATATGCTAATGTAAGCTAAATTTTCAGTACATGTTTCGTTTAAAAGTAATAATCGAAAATATACCACTATAAATTACTTTCAGTAGCATGTGGGGTATCATTAGAATGTTTACTGTCATTTACTTACTCCATTAAGTATACTAAACATGGCTAATAAGTCTGAAAAATAGAAAATAGCTTATTTAAGCTAAAAGGCTAATGCTAAAAGGCTAATGCTAACCTCGGATAAACAGATAATGCAGAATGATATCATTGCACCGCCTCCGGCGGTGCACTGTCCAGAGGGGCATATTGAGGCTTTTATTTTGAAATTTGCAGTAAGCTTCATATTAAATGCCCACACTAATCCAATGTGTAAGAGTGCTTTGGATAAACCAGTCACATAAAGACAAAAAGAGCAATTACATGATGTAAAAATTCCCAAGGCTTTTATTTTGAAATTTTTGTTAAGCTTCATTTGAAAGGGTCAAAGTCATCCCATGTGTAACAGTCATTGGATTAAATCAGTCATATAACGCTCAAAAAAGCAATGACCTGATGTAAAAATTTTCAAGGGCTTTTATTTTGAAATTTTCAGTAAGCTTCATTTCAAAGGGCCAAACTCATCACATGTGTAACAGTGACAGGGTTAAATGAGTTATATACAGCCCATAGCAGCAAGTTTTTCTAAAGGCCAGCTCAGTCCTCCTCTGTTTTAACTGAACTACTAGTTAGAACTACAGTGATGCGTATTTGTAGTCCTCAGCAGCTCTCCCTGCTCTGGGTTCCGTTGCCATGGTAAATAATCCTCTCTGCCAGCTGTGAGTGAGACATCCAGGGGGAGACAATTCTCTGTTTGATCCAGCCAGTTTGACTAAAAAAAGCATTGCAAAAAACTGTTTCCGTTAGAACCGTAATACATATTCGAAAACCGTTTGAAGCATATGAGAGGGCTATTTGTCGTCTCACATAGTCCCGCCATTCATATCTCTACCTCACTCACAGTATTAACAGCGATGAGATAAAAAAAGTGTGTGCCAAGGTCTGAAATTTTTCAGAAATACATGGAAGTGAATCAGTGAGATCTGTCTGCTACCCTGGCGCATGACTTTGCTCTGAAGCACCTGGAGAGAAAACTGTAAGCGCTAGATAATTTTTGAAAACATTTGACGAAGCAGGCACGCGTATCAATGTCATGACCAAGTTTGATACCAATCATGCAATATTTGTGGCGTGAGGCGAGTTAAAAAATGATTTGGGGTCAAAATGTCGCTCTGACTCTCACTCTAGAGGAGCAGCCTTCACACTCTGATTTTTCCAAAAACCAAAAACTTTTGGTCGCTTAGAAAGAAGTTGTGGACAAACCATAATACATATTGACGTGCTGTCTTCACTTTAAAAGAGATCACGGACGTATCTACAAAATGAAGTTTGAATGGCGTTTCTACATAAGGTTATGGCGACACAGAAAATCCTCAAAAATAGGGTATTTTCAGGATTTACTGGTTGCCTCTCGTCCTTGACGAGAGACTTGCACCTGGTGAGCTCGTTAGTGATTTTGGGGTCGTTTTTTTTGCTTTTCGTCGCCATGGAAACTCCAAATCCCACCAAAGTAATAGCACACCTCCCGGGATCGAGCACGTTTTGATACCACTTTTGTGGGTGGGCTCGCAGCGGTGCGAGCCGCATTCCGGTTGACGGAAGAAGAAGTTAAGAATAATAATAAAGAGGCGTTCTATTGGGTGTAGAACAATAGGTTCCTGCCCATGCAATGCATGGAGGCAGTGACTGACTTGCTTCGCAAGTCAGTCACTGCTCTCCTTCTGCATTGCTATGGGCAAACCCCAACTAGAAAATTCCTGAAGAAATTTAACTGGGGCCTGCCAAAGTGTGCCCGTCGGTTTGGACCCAGCGTTCTGATGCTAAGAATTTGCATCAATGCTAAAGAAAGCTGCAATGTAATCAATAGCATGTGGAGAATCACAAGAATGTTAAGTAAGCTGGACATGCAACATTCAGTATGATAAAGCAAGTGCATTAGCTAAAATGAGCAAATATGCTAATGTAAGCATAAATACTTTCAGTAGCATGTGGGGTATCATTAGAATGTTTACTGTCATTTACTTACTCCATTAAGTATACTAAACATGGCTAATAAGTCTGAAAAATAGAAAATAGCTTATTTAAGCTAAAAGGCTAATGCTAATGAACTGCCTTGCTGCAAGGCAGTTCCTAACCTCGGATAAACAGATAATGCAGAATGATATCACTGCACCGCCTCGTGATGCACTATCAGAAGGGGCATTTTGAGGCTTTTATTTTGAAATTTGCAGTAAGCTTCATATTAAATGCCCACACTAATCCAATGTGTAGAGTGCTTTGGATAAACCAGTCACATAAAGCCAAAAAGAGCAATTACATGATGTAAAAATTCCCAAGGCTTTTATTTTGAAATTTGTGTTAAGCTTCATTTGAAAGGGTCAAAGTCATCCCATGTGTAACAGTCATTGGATTAAATCAGTCATATAACGCTCAAAAAAGCAATGACCTGATGTAAAAATTTTCAAGGGCTTTTATTTTGAAATTTTCAGTAAGCTTCATTTCAAAGGGCTAGACTCATCCCATGTGTAACAGTGACAGGGTTAAATTAGTTATATACAGCCCATAGCAGCAAGTTGTTCTAAAGGCCAGCTCAGTCCTCCTCTGTTTAAACTGAACTACTAGTTAGAACTACAGTGATCGTGTTGTAGTCCTCAGCAGCTCTCCCTGCTCTGGGTTCCGTTGCCATGGTAAATAATCCTCTCTGCCAGCTGTGAGTAGAGACATCCAGGGGGGGCAATTCTCTGTTTGAGCAGCCAGTTTGACTAAAAAAGCATTGCAAAAACTGTTTCCCGTTAGGAACCGTAATACATATTCGAAAACCGTTTGAAGCATATGAGAGGGCTATTTGTCGTCTCACATAGTCCCGCCATTCATATCTCTACCTCACTCACAGTATTAACAGCGATGAGATAAAAAAGTGTGTGCCAAGGTCTGAAATTTTCAGAAATACATGGAAGTGAATCAGTGAGATCTGTCTGCTACCCTGGCGCATGACTTTGCTCTGAAGCACCTGGAGAGAAAACTGTGGCGCTAGATAATTTTTGAAAACATTTGACCGGAGCAGGCAGCGTATCAATGTCATGACCAAGTTTGATACCAATCATGCAATATTTGTGGCGTGAGGCGAGTTAAAAATGATTTGGGGTCAAAATGTCGCTCTGACTCTCACTCTAGCGGAGGCTGACCTTCACACTCTGATTTTTCCAAAAATCAAAAACTTTGGGTCGCTTAGAAAGAAGTTGTGGACAAACCATAATACATATTGACGTGCTGTCTTCACTTTAAAAGAGATCACGGACGTATCTACAAAATGAAGTTTGAATGGCGTTTCTACATAAGGTTATGACGACACAGAAAATCCTCAAAAATAGGGTATTTTCAGGATTTACTGGTTGCCTCATCCCCTTGACGACGAGACTTGCACCTGGTGAGCTCGTTAGTGATTTTGGGGTCGTTTTTTGCTTTTACGCCGCCATGGTAACTCCAAATCCCACCAAAAGTAATAGCTCCCTTCCCGGGAACGAGCCGCACGTTTTGATACCACTTTTGTGGGTGGGCTCGCAGCGGTACGAGCCGCATTAACGGTAACGGAAGAATAATAAATAATAATACGTACTAGAAAATTCCTGAAGAAATTTAACTGGGGCCTGCCAAAGTGTGCCCGTCGGTTTGGACCCAGCGTTCTGATGCTAAGAATTAGCATCGATGCTAAAGAAAGCTGCAATGTAATCAATAGCATGTGGAGAATCACAAGAATGTTAAGTAAGCTGGACATGCAACATTCAGTATGATAAAGCAAGTGTATTAGCTAAAATGAACAAATATGCTAATGTAAGCATAAATACTTTCAGTACCATGTGGGGTATCATTAGAATGTTTACTGTCATTTACTTACTCCATTAAGTATACTAAACATGGCTAATAAGTCTGAAAAATAGAAAATAGCTTATTTAAGCTAAAAGGCTAATGCTAATGAACTGCCTTGCTAAAGTTCCCTAACCTCGATAAACAGATAATGCAGAAATATGCATTGCACCGCCTCTGGCGATGCACTGTCAGAAGGCATTTGAGGCTTTTATTTTGAAATTTGCAGTAAGCTTCATATTAAATGCCCACACTAATCCAATGTGTAAGAGTGCTTTGGATAAACCAGTCACATAAAGCCAAAAAGAGCAATTACATGATGTAAAAATTGCCAAAGCTTTTATTTTGAAATTTTATTTAGCTTCATTTGAAAGGTCAAAGTCATCCCATGTGTAACAGTCATTGGATTAAATCAGTCATATAACGCTCAAAACAGCAATGACCTGATGTAAAATTTTCAAGGGCTTCTGTATTTTGAAATTTTCAGTAAGCTTCATATTAAATGCCCACACTAATCCAATGTGTAAGAGTGCTCTTGGATAAACCAATCACATAAAGCCAAAAAAAACATGATGTAAAAATTCCCAAGGCTTTTATTTTGAAGCAATTTTGTTAAGCTTCATATTGAAAGGGTCAAAGTCATCAACAGTCATTTTACCTGATTTTATTTTGTCTACCTCACTCACAGTATTAACAGCGATGAGATAAAAAAGTGTGTGCCAAGGTCTGAAATTTTTCAGAAATACATGGACGTGAATCAGTGAGATCTGTCTGCTACCCTGGCGCATGACTTTGCTCTGAAGCACCTGGAGAGAAAACTGTAAGCGCTAGATAATTTTTGAAAACATTTGACGGAGCAGGCACGCAGCATGTCATGACCAAGTTTGATACCAATCATGCAATATTTGTGAGCGTGAGGCGAGTTAAAAAATGATTTGGGGTCAAAATGTCGCTCTGACTCTCACTCTAAGCGGGCCTTCACCTCTGATTTTTCCAAAAATCAAAAACTTTGGGTAGAAAGAAGTTGTGGACAAACCATAATACATATTGACGTGCTGTCTTCACTTTAAAAGAGATCACACGTATCTACAAAATGAAGTTTGAATGGCGTTTCTACATAAAGTTATGGCGACACAGAAAATCCTCAAAAATAGGGTATTTTCAGGATTTACTGGTTGCCTCATCCCCTTGACGAGAGATGCACCTGGTGAGCTCGTTAGTGATTTTGGGGTCGTTTTTTGCTTTTTACGTCGCCATGGTAACTCCAAATCCCACCATAAGTAATAGCACACCTCCCGGGATCGAGCCGCACGTTTTGATACCACTTTTGTGGGTGGGCTCAGTCTGACGCATTCACGGTGACGGAAGAATAAGTTAAGAATAATATAAAGAGACATTCTATTGGGTGTAGAACAATAGGTGCCTGCCATGCAATGCATGGAGGCAGTGACTGACTTAACCGCAAGTCAGCCTGCTCTCCTTATGCATTGCTATGGGCAAACCCCAACTAGAAAATTCCTGAAGAAATTTAACTGGGGCCTGCCAAAGTGTGCCCGTCGGTTTGGACCCAGCGTTCTGATGCTAAGAATTAGCATCAATGCTAAAGAAAGCTGCAATGTAATCAATAGCATGTGGAGAATCACAAGAATGTTAAGTAAGCTGGACATGCAACATTCAGTATGATAAAGTAAGTGTATTAGCTAAAATGAGCAAATATGCTAATGTAAGCATAAATACTTTCAGTAGCATGTATCATTAGAATGTTTACTGTCATTTACTTACTCCATAAAGTATACTAAACATGGCTAATAAGTCTGAAAAATAGAAAATAGCTTATTTAAGCTAAAAGGCTAATGCTAATGAACTGCCTTGCTGTGCAAGGCAGTTCCCTAACCTCGGATAAACAGATAATGCAGAATGATATCATTGCACCGCCTGTGATGCACTATCAGAGGGCATATTGAGGCTTTTATTTTGAAATTTGCAGTAAGCTTCATATTAAATGCCCACACTAATCCAATGTGTAAGAGTGCTTTGGATAAACCAGTCACATAAAGCCAAAAAGCAATTACATGATGTAAAATTCCCAAAGCTTTTATTTTGAAATTTTTGTTTAGCTTCATTTGAAAGGGTCAAAGTCATCCCATGTGTAACAGTCATTGGATTAAATCAGTCATATAACGCTCAAAAAAGCAATGACCTGATGTAAAAATTTTCAAGGGCTTTTATTTTGAAATTTTCAGTAAGCTTCATTTCAAAGGGCTAGACTCATCCCATGTGTAACAGTGACAGGGTTAAATGAGTTATATACAGCCCTTAGCAGCAAGTTGTTCTAAAGGCCAGCTCAGTCCTCCTCTGTTTTAACTGAACTACTAGTTAGAACTACAGTGATGCGTATTTGTAGTCCTCAGCAGCTCTCCCTGCTCTGGGTTCCGTTGCCATGGTAAATAATCCTCTCTGCCAGCTGTGAGTGAGACATCCAGGGGGAGACAATTCTCTGTTTGAGCCAGCCAGTTTGACTAAAAAAAGCATTGCAAAAACTGTTTCCGTTAGAACCGTAATACATATTCGAAAACCGTTTGAAGCATATGAGAGGGCTATTTGTCGTCTCACATAGTCCGCCATTCATATCTCTACCTCACTCACAGTATTAACAGCGATGAGATAAAAAAAGTGTGTGCCAAGGTCTGAAATTTTTCAGAAATACATGGAAGTGAATCAGTGAGATCTGTCTGCTACCCTGGCGCATGACTTTGCTCTGAAGCACCTGGAGAGAAAACTGTAAGCGCTAGATAATTTTTGAAAACATTTGACCGGAGCAGGCATGCGTATCAATGTCATGACCAAGTTTGATACCAATCATGCAATATTTGTGGCGTGAGGGCGAGTTAAAAATGATTTGGGGTCAAAATGTCGCTCTGACTCTCACTCTAGAGGAGCAGCCTTCACACTCTGATTTTCCAAAAATCAAAAACTTTGGGTCGCTTAGAAAGAAGTTGTGGACAAACCATAATTCATATTGATGTGCTGTCTTCACTTTAAAAGAGATCACGGACGTATCTACAAAATGAAGTTTGAATAGGCGTTTCTACATGAAGTTATGGCGACACAGAAAATCCTCAAAAATAGGGTATTTTTTAAGATTTAGAGGTTGCCTCCCCTTGACGAGATTTCACCTGGTGAGCTCGTTAGTGATTTTGGGGTCGTTTTTTGCTTTTTACATCGCCATGGTAACTCCAAATCCCACCAAAAATAATAGCACACCTCCCGGGATCGAGCCGCACGTTTTGATACCACATTTGTGGGCTGCATGGCGGTCGAGCCGCATTCCGGGTGACGGAAGAATAATAAATAATAATACTTAAAGAGACATTCTATTGGGTGTAGAACAATAGGTGCCTGCCATGCAATGCATGGAGGCAGTGACTGACTTGCATCGCAAGTCAGTCACTGCTCTCCTTATGCATTGCTATGGGCAGGCCCCAACTAGAAAATTCCTGAAGAAATTTAACTGGGGCCTGCCAAAGTGTGCCCGTCGGTTTGGACCCAGCGTTCTGATGCTAACAATTTGCATCAATGCTAAAGAAAGCTGCAATGTAATCAATACAATCAATAGAATCACAATAATGTTAAGTAAACTGGACATGCACCATTCAGTATGATAAAGTAAGTGTATTAGCTAAAATGAGCAAATATGCTAATGTTAGCGTGAATGCTCTCTGTAGCATGTGGGATATTATTAGAATGTTCTCTGTAATTTACTTAATTCCATTAAGTATACTAAACATGGCTAATAAGTAAGAAAAAGAGGTAATAGCTTATTTAAGCTAAAAGGCTAATGCTAATGAATTGCCTTGCTACGCAAGGCAGTTCCCTAACCTGGGATAAACAGATAATGCAGAATGATATCACTGCACCGCCTCTGGCGGTGCACTGTCAGAAGGGGCATTTTGAGGCTTTTATTTTGAAATTTGCAGTAAGCTTCATATTAAATGCCCACACTAATCCAATGTGTAAGAGTGCTTTGGATAAACCAGTCACATAAAGCCAAAAAGAGCAATTACATGATGTAAAAATTCCCAAGGCTTTTATTTTGAAATTTTGTTAAGCTTCATTTGAAAGGGTCAAAGTCATCCCATGTGTAACAGTCATTGGATTAAATCAGTCATATAACGCTCAAAAAGCAATGACCTGATGTAAAAATTTTCAAGGGCTTTTATTTTGAAATTTTCAGTAAGCTTCATTTCAAAGGGCCAAACTCATCCCATGTGTAACAGTGACAGGGTTAAATTAGTTATATACAGCCCATAGCAGCAAGTTTTTCTAAAGGCCAGCTCAGTCCTCCTCTGTTTTAACTGAACTAGTAGTTCGAACTACAGTGATGCGTATTTGTAGTCCTCAGCAAATCTCCCTGCTCTGGGTTCCGTTGCCATATAAATAATCCTCTCTGCCAGCTGTGAGTGAGACATCTCTTACCCTGAGACAATTCTCTGTTTGAGCCAGCCAGTTTGACTAAAAAAAGCATTGCAAAAAACTGTTTCCCGTTCGGGAACCGTAATACATATTCGAAAACCGTTTGAAGCATATGAGAGGGCTATTTGTCGTCTCACATAGTCCCGCCATTCATATCTCTACCTCACTCACAGTATTAACAGCAATGAGATAAAAAAAGTGTGTGCCAAGGTCTGAAATTTTTCAGAAATACATGGAAGTGAATCAGTGAGATCTGTCTGCTACCCTGGCGCATGACTTTGCTCTGAAGCACCTGGAGAGAAAACTGTAAGCGCTAGATAATTTTTGAAAACATTTGACCGGAGCAGGCACGCGTATCAATGTCATGACCAAGTTTGATACCAATCATGCAATATTTGTGGCGTGAGGGTTAAAAAATGATTTGGGGTCAAAATGTCGCTCTGACTCTCACTCTAGCGGGCTGACCTTCACACTCTGATTTTTCCAAAAATCAAAAACTTTGGGTCGCTTAGAAAGAAGTTGTGGACAAACCATAATACATATTGACGTGCTGTCTTCACTTTAAAAGAGATCACGGACGTATCTACAAAATGAAGTTTGAATGGCGTTTCTACATAAAGTTATGACGACACAGAAAATCCTCAAAAATAGGGTATTTTCAGGATTTACTGGTTGCCTCGTCCCCTTGACGACGAGATGCACCTGGTGAGCTCGTTAGTGATTTTGGGTCGTTTTTTTTGCTTTTAAATCGCCATGGTAACTCCAAAGCCCACCAAAAGTAATAGCTCCCTCCGGGAGACGAAATACGTTTGATACCACTTTTGTGGGTGGGCTCATGTAATGAGCCGCATTGTTGATAACGGAAGAATAATAAATAATAATATTAAAGAAACATTCTATTGGGTGTAGAACAATAGGTGCCTGCCAATGCAATGCATGCAGTGACTGACTTGCCGAAGTCAGTCACTGCTCTCCTATGCATATGGGCAAACTAGAAAAATTCTGAAGAAATTTAACTGGGGCCTGCCAAAAGTGTGCCCGTCGGTTTGGACCCAGCGTTGTGATGCTAAATTAGCATCAATGCTAAAAAGCTGCAATGTAATCAATAGCATGTGGAGAATCACAAGAATGTTAAGTAAGCTGGACATGCAACATTCAGTATGATAAAGTAAGTATTTGCTAAAATGAGCAAATATGCTAATGTAAGCATAAATACTTTCAGTAGCATGTGGGGTATCATTAGAATGTTTACTGTCATTTACTTACTCCATTAAGTATACTAAACATGGCTAATAAGTCTGAAAAATAGAAAATAGCTTATTTAAGCTAAAGGCTAATGCTAATCAACTGCCTTGCTGCAAGGCAGTTCCCTAACCTAGGATAAACAGATAATGCAGAATGATATCACTGCACACGCCTCAGTGCACTATCAGAAGGGGCATTTTGAGGCTTTTATTTTGAAATTTGCAGTAAGCTTCATATTAAATGCCCACACTAATCAATGTGTAAGAGTGCTTTGGATAAACCAGTCACATAAAGCCAAAAAGAGCAATTACATGATGTAAAAATTCCCAAGGCTTTTATTTTGAAATTTTGTTAAGCTTCATTTGAAAGGGTCAAAGTCATCCCATGTGTAACAGTCATTGGATTAAATCAGTCATATAACGCTCAAAAAGCAATGACCTGATGTAAAAATTTTCAAGGGCTTTTATTTTGAAATTTTCAGTAAGCTTCATTTCAAAGGGCTAGACTCATCCATGTGTAACAGTGACAGGGTTAAATGAGTTATATACAGCCCATAGCAGCAAGTTGTTCTAAAGGCCAGCTCAGTCCTCCTCTGTTTTAACTGAACTACTAGTTCGAACTACAGTGATGCGTGTTGTAGTCCTCAGCAGCTCTCCCTGCTCTGGGTTCCGTTGCCATGGTAAATAATCCTCTCTGCCAGCTGTGAGTGAGACATCCAGGGGAGACAATTCTCTGTTTGAGCCAGCCAGTTTGACTAAAAAAGCATTGCAAAAACTGTTTCCCGTTAAACCGTAATACATATTCGAAAACCGTTTGAAGCATATGAGGGCTATTTGTCTCACATAGTCCCGCCATTCATATCTCTACCTCACTCACAGTATTAACAGCAATGAGATAAAAAAGTGTGCCAAGGTCTGAAATTTTCAGAAATACATGGAAGTGAATCAGTGAGATCTGTCTGCTACCCTGGCGCATGACTTTGCTCTGAAGCACCTGGAGAGAAAACTGTGGCGCTAGATAATTTTTGAAAACATTTGACGGAGCAGGCATGCGTATCAATGTCATGACCAAGTTTGATACCAATCATGCAATATTTGTGGCGTGAGGCGAGTTAAAAAATGATTTGGGGTCAAAATGCTCTGACTCTCACTCTAGCGGGCGACCTTCACACTCTGATTTTTCCAAAAATCAAAAACTTTTAGAAAGAAGTTGTGGACAAACCATAATACATATTGACGTGCTGTCTTCACTTTAAAAGAGATCACGGACGTATCTACAAAATGAAGTTTGAATGGGCGTTTCTACATAAAGTTATGGCGACACAGAAAATCCTCAAAATAGGGTATTTTCAGGATTTACTGGTTGCCTCATCCCCTTGACGAGAGTTGCACCTGGTGAGCTCGTTAGTGATTTTGGGGTCGTTTTTGCTTACGTCGCCATGGTAACTCCAAAGCCCACCAAAAGTAATAGCACACCTCCGGGATCGAGCCGCGTTTGATACCACTTTTGTGGGTGGGCTCGAATGGCTGAGCCGCATTCCGGGTGTGGAAGAATAATAAATAATAATACTTAAAGAGACATTCTATTGGGTGTAGAACAATAGGTGCCAAGCATGGCAAAGCTGACTGACTTAGCAAGTCAGCCACTGCTCTCCTTATGCATTGCTATGGGCACCCCAACTAGAAAATTCCTGAAGAAATTTAACTGGGGCCTGCCAAAGTGTGCCCGTCGGTTTGGACCCAGCGTTCTGATGCTAAGAATTTGCATCAATGCTAAGCTTAAAAACTTCAAAGAACCATGTGGAGAATCACAAGAATGTTGACTAACATGGACATGCAGATTAAGCATGATAATCAGCTCTAGCATGTTGTCTATACTTTACTTACACCATTAAGTATACTAAACATGGCTAAAAAGACTGAAAAAAATATAATAGCTTATTTAAGCTAATAAAATGCTAATGCTAATGAACTGCCTTGCTGTGCAAGGCAGTTCCCTAACCTGAGAGAAGATAATGCAGAATGATATTGCATTGCCACGCGATGCATTAAAGGGCATATTCAGGCTTTTATTTTGAAATTTGCAGTAAGCTTCATATTAAATGCCCACTAACTAATCCAGTGTCTAAGAGTGCTTTGGATAAACCAATCACATAAAGCAAAATGAGCAAATATATGATGTAAAAATTCCCAAGGCTTTTATTTTGAAATTTTCAGTAAGCATCATTTAAGAAATGGTCAAACTCATCCCATGTGTAACAGTGAATGTTAAATCAGTTTCTATAATGCTCAAAACACAAGTAGTTCTAAAGGCCAGCTCAGACCTCCTCTGTAGTAACTGACAGTTCCACCATGTTGTAGTTCTAACCTTCAGTCTTTGTAGTTCTAAAGAGTAGCTCAACTGTCATGAGAGTGAAACACAGGGAGAGATGGAATACTAATAGTTTGAAGCAGTTAGTTTTTCTGATCAAAGGCCAAACTATCTTTACCTAAATGCCAATAGCATGTGGGGTATCATTTGAATGTTGTCTGTAACTGACTTACTCAATTCAGTATATTTAAAATGACTAATAAGTAATAAAAAATAGCTAATAGTTTATTTAAGGTAAAAGTCTTATCTTAATTGACTGCCTTGCTCGCAAGACTCCCTAACCTGAGAGAAGAATATAAAGCATTCTAATTTTTATTGCATCGCTCACGGCGATGACATTAACCTGAGGGCAATATGAAGGCTTTTTTTTGAAAATAAACATAAGCATCATATTAAATGCCCACACTATGGCGTTCGCCTCTGATTTATTATCATTAGGTCAAGGTTACATATTGCATCATTAGAATGTTTTCTGTAATTGATTTACTCCATTCAGTATATTTAAAATGACTAATAAGTAAGAAAAATAGCTAATAGTTTATTTAAGATAAGACTAATAAAGCATTGACCTGATGTATTACTTTATTTTGCTTTTGTGCTTATTTTATATTTAAATCATTAGGTCAAAGGTTTAATGCCATTGCATGCTTGCAAGCCAGTGCCATAACCTGAGAGGAAAAGATAATATAGGCAGAGAGATTTTTAGCCCACGGTGCTGCACTCACCTGACAGAGATATTGGGGCTTTTATTGGGAAATTTCCATTAGCTTTATTTAAAAATTACACATAATCCTGTGTGTAACAATGGTTTGTTAAAATCTGTTATAAAATGCCCAAAACACAAGTAGTTATAAAAGGCCAGCTCATTCCAGAGTGTCCTCCATAAATCAGCTGCTCTGGCCTCATGTGAATGGATCAGCTGCTAACTGTCAGTGTGTTTGAGACAGAAAGGGAAAAAATTCTATCTTTGTGAGACACCCAGCCAATTAATATGGAAAAAATACATATTTGAAAACCGATGTTTACTGTCATTTACTTACTCCATTAAGTATACTAAACATGGCTAATAAGTCTGAAAAATAGAAAATAGCTTATTTAAGCTAAAAGGCTAATGCTAATGAACTGCCTTGCTGCAAGGCAGTTCCCTAACTCGGATAAACAGATAATGCAGAATGATATCACTGCACCGCCTCGGTGATGCACTATCAGAAGGGCATTTTGAGGCTTTTATTTTGAAATTTGCAGTAAGCTTCATATTAAATGCCCACACTAATCCAATGTGTAAGAGTGCTTTGGATAAACCAGTCACATAAAGCCAAAAAGAGCAATTACATGATGTAAAAATTCCCAAGGCTTTTATTTTGAAATTTTGTTAAGCTTCATTTGAAAGGGTCAAAGTCATCCCATGTGTAACAGTCATTGGATTAAATCAGTCATATAGCGCTCAAAAAGCAATGACCTGATGTAAAAATTTTCAAGGGCTTTTATTTTGAAATTTTCAGTAAGCTTCATTTCAAAGGGCTAGACTCATCCCATGTGTAACAGTGACAGGGTTAAATTAGTTATATACAGCCCATAGCAGCAAGTTTTTCTAAAGGCCAGCTCAGTCCTCCTCTGTTTTAACTGAACTAGTAGTTAGAACTACAGTGATGCGTATTTGTAGTCCTCATCAGCTCTCCCTGCTCTGGGTTCCGTTGCCATGGTAAATAATCCTCTCTGCCAGCTGTGAGTGAGACATCCAGGGGGAGACAATTCTCTGTTTGAGCCAGCCAGTTTGACTAAAAAAAGCATTGCAAAAAACTGTTTCCCGTTAAGAACCGTAATACATATTCGAAAACCGTTTGAAGCATATGAGAGGGCTATTTGTCGTCTCACATAGTCCCGCCATTCATATCTCTACCTCACTCACAGTATTAACAGCGATGAGATAAAAAAAGTGTGTGCCAAGGTCTGAAATTTTTCAGAAATACATGGAAGTGAATCAGTGAGATCTGTCTGCTACCCTGGCGCATGACTTTGCTCTGAAGCACCTGGAGAGAAAACTGTAAGCGCTAGATAATTTTGAAAACATTTGACCGGAGCAGGCACGCGTATCAATGTCATGACCAAGTTTGATACCAATCATGCAATATTTGTGGCGTGAGGCGAGTTAAAAAATGATTTGGGGTCAAAATTTCACTCTGACTCTCACTCTAGCAGCGACCTTCACCTCTGATTTTTCCAAAAATCAAAAACTTTGGGTCGCTTAGAAAGAAGTTGTGGACAAACCATAATACATATTGACGTGCTGTCTTCACTTTAAAGAGATCACAGACGTATCTACAAAATGAAGTTTGAATGGCGTTTCTACATAAAGTTATGACGACACAGAAAATCCTCAAAAATAGGGTATTTTCAGGATTTACTGGTTGCCTCGTCCCCTTAATGACGAGACTTGCACCTGGTGAGCTCGTTAGTGATTTTGGGGTCGTTTTTGCTTTTTCATGCCATGGTAACTCAAATCCCACCAAAAGTAATAGCTCCTTCCGAGAGCGAGCCGCGTTTTGATACCACTTTTGTGGGTGGGCTCATGGCGACGACGCATTAACGATAATGGAAGAATAATAAATAATAATAATGATAAAGAAACATTCTTTTGGGTGTAGAACAATAGGTGCCTGCCATGCAATGCTTGGTGGCAGTGACTGACTTGCGCCAAGTCAGTCACTGCTCTCCTTATGCATTGCTATGGGCAAACCCCAACTAGAAAATTCCTGAAGAAATTTAACTGGGGCCTGCCAAAGTGTGCCCGTCGGTTTGGACCCAAGCGTTCTGATGCTAAGAATTAGCATCAATGCTAAAAAGCTGCAATGTAATCCATAGCATGTGGAGAATCACAAGAATGTTAAGTAAGCTGGACATGCAACATTCAGTATGATAAAGTAAGTGTATTAGCTAAAATGAGCAAATATGCTAATGTAAGCATAAATACTTTCAGTAGCATGTGGGGTATCATTAGAATGTTTACTGTCATTTACTTACTCCATTAAGTATACTAAACATGGCTAATAAGTCTGAAAAATAGAAAATAGCTTATTTAAGCTAAAAGGCTAATGCTAATGAACTGCCTTGCTGCAAGGCAGTTCTAACCTCGGATAAACAGATAATGCAGAATGATATCATTGCACGCCTCCGGTATGCACTATCAGAAGGGCATATTGAGGCTTTTATTTTGAAATTTGCAGTAAGCTTCATATTAAATGCCCACACTAATCCAATGTGTAAGAGTGCTTTGGATAAACCAGTCACATAAAGCCAAAAGAGCAATTACATGATGTAAAAATTGCCAAAGGCTTTTATTTTGAAATTTTTGTTAAGCTTCATTTGAAAGGGTCAAAGTCATCCCATGTGTAACAGTCATTGGATTAAATCAGTCATATAACGCTCAAAAAGCAATGACCTGATGTAAAAATTTTCAAGGGCTTTTATTTTGAAATTTTCAGTAAGCTTCATTTCAAAGGGCTAGACTCATCCATGTGTAACAGTGACAGGGTTAAATTAGTTATATACAGCCCATAGCAGCAAGTTGTTGTAAAGGCCAGCTCAGTCCTCCTCTGTTTTAACTGAACTACTAGTTAGAACTACAGTGATGCGTATTTGTAGTCCTCAGAAGCTCTCCCTGCTCTGGGTTCCGTTGCCATGGTAAATAATCCTCTCTGCCAGCTGTGAGTGAGACATCCAGGGAGACAATTCTCTGTTTGAGCCAGCCAGTTTGACTAAAAAAGCATTGCAAACAACTGTTTCCGTTAGAACCGTAATACATATTCGAAAACCGTTTGAAGCATATGAGAGGGCTATTTGTCTCACATAGTCCGCCATTCATATCTCTACCTCACTCACAGTATTAACAGCGATGAGATTAAAAAAGTGTGTGCCAAGGTCTGAAATTTTTCAGAAATACATGGAAGTGAATCAGTGAGATCTGTCTGCTACCCTGGCGCATGACTTTGCTCTGAAGCACCTGGAGAGAAAACTGTAAGCGCTAGATAATTTTTGAAAACATTTGACCCGGAGCAGGCAGCGTATCAATGTCATGACCAAGTTTGATACCAATCATGCAATATTTGTGGCGTGAGGCGAGTTAAAAAATGATTTGGGGTCAAAATGTCGCTCTGACTCTCACTCTAAGCGGGCGACCTTCACCTCTGATTTTTCCAAAAATCAAAAACTTTGGGTCGCTTAGAAAGAAGTTGTGGACAAACCATAATACATATTGACGTGCTGTCTTCACTTTAAAAGAGATCACGGACGTATCTACAAAATGAAGTTTGAATGGCGTTTCTACATAAAGTTATGGCGACACAGAAAATCCTCAAAAATAGGGTATTTTCAGGATTTACTGGTTGCCTCGTCCTTAATGACGAGAGATGCACCTGGTGAGCTCGTTAGTGATTTTGGGGTCGTTTTTGCTTTTCGTCGCCATGGTAACTCCAAATCCCACCAAAGTAATAGCACTCCTCCGGGATCGAGCCGCGTTTGATACCACTTTTGTGGGTGGGCTGCATGAGCGTCGACCGCATTCGCGGCGGAAGAAGAAAATAATAAATAATAAAGAGGCATTCTATTGGGTGTAGAACAATAGGTGCCTGCCATGCAATGCATGGAGGCAGTGACTGACTTGCCGAAGTCAGTCACTCTCCTTATGCATTGCTATGGGCAAACCCCAAATAATAAGAAATTTAACTGGGGCCTGCCAAAGTGTGCCCGTCGGTTTGGACCCAGCGTTCTGATGCTAAATTGCATCAATGCTAAAAGCTGCAATGTAATCAATAGCATGTGGAGAATCACAAGAATGTTAAGTAAGCTGGACATGCAACATTCAGTATGATAAAGTAAGTGTATTAGCTAAAATGAGCAAATATGCTAATGTAAGCATAAATACTTTCAGTAGCATGTGGGGTATCATTAGAATGTTTACTGTCATTTACTTACTCCATTAAGTATACTAAACATGGCTAATAAGTCTGAAAAAATGAAAATAGCTTATTTAAGCTAAAAGGCTAATGCTAATGAACTGCCTTGCTACAAGGCAGTTCCCTAACCTCGGATAAACAGATAATGCAGAATGATATCACTGCACGCCTGGTGTACACTATCAGAAGGGGCATTTTGAGGCTTTTATTTTGAAATTTGCAGTAAGCTTCATATTAAATGCCCACACTAATCAATGTGTAAGAGTGCTTTGGATAAACCAGTCACATAAAGCCAAAAGAGCAATTACATGATGTAAAAATTCCCAAGGCTTTTATTTTGAAATTTTTGTTAAGCTTCATTTGAAAGGGTCAAAGTCATCCCATGTGTAACAGTCATTGGATTAAATCAGTCATATAACGCTCAAAAAGCAATGACCTGATGTAAAAATTTTCAAGGGCTTTTATTTTGAAATTTTCAGTAAGCTTCATTTCAAAGGGCTAGACTCATCCCATGTGTAACAGTGACAGGGTTAAATTAGTTATATACAGCCCATAGCAGCAAGTTGTTGTAAAGGCCAGCTCAGTCCTCCTCTGTTTTAACTGAACTAGTAGTTGAACTACAGTGATCGTGTTGTAGTCCTCAGCAGCTCTCCCTGCTCTGGGTTCCGTTGCCATGGTAATAATCCTCTCTGCCAGCTGTGGTGAGACATCCAGGGGAGACAATTCTCTGTTTGAGCCAGCCAGTTTGACTAAAAAGCATTGCAAACAACTGTTTCCGTTAAGAACCGTAATACATATTCGAAAACCGTTTGAAGCATATGAGAGAGCTATTTGTCGTCTCACATAGTCCCGCCATTCATATCTCTACCTCACTCACAGTATTAACAGCGATGAGATAAAAAAGTGTGTGCCAAGGTCTGAAATTTATCAGAAATACATGGAAGTGAATCAGTGAGATCTGTCTGCTACCCTGGCGCATGACTTTGCTCTGAAGCACCTGGAGAGAAAACTGTAAGCGCTAGATAATTTTTGAAAACATTTGACGGAGCAGGCAGCGTATCAATGTCATGACCAAGTTTGATACCAATCATGCAATATTTGTGAGCGTGAGGCGAGTTAAAAAATGATTTGGGGTCAAAATGTCGCTCTGACTCTCACTCTAAGCGGAGACCTTCACTCTGATTTTTCCAAAAATCAAAAAACTTTTTGGGTAAAGAAAGAAGTTGTGGACAAACCATAATACATATTGACGTGCTGTCTTCACTTTAAAAGAGATCACGGACGTATCTACAAAATGAAGTTTGAATGGCGTTTCTACATAAAGTTATGGCGACACAGAAAATCCTCAAAAATAGGGTATTTTCAGGATTTACTGGTTGCCTCCCTTAATGACGAGACTTGCACCTGGTGAGCTCGTTAGTGATTTTGTAGTTTTTGCTTTAAATTTCGCCATGGTAACTCCAAATCCCACCAAAAGTAATAGCTCCTCCGAGGAGCAGCGTTTGATACCACTTTTGTGGGTGGGCTCTGAAGAATAAAATAATAAATCAATAGCATGTGGAGAATCACAAGAATGTTAAGTAAGCTGGACATGCAACATTCAGTATGATAAAGTAAGTGTATTAGCTAAAATGAGCAAATATGCTAATGTTAGCATAAATACTTTCAGTAGCATGTTGGGTATCTTTAGAATGTTTACTGTCATTTACTTACTCCATTATTTATACTTAACATGGCTAATTTGTCTGAAAAATAGAAAATAGATTTTTTATGCTATAAGGCTAATGCTAATGAACTGCCTTGCTGCAAGGCAGTTCCTAACCTGGATAAACAGATAATGCAGAATGATATCACTGCACCTCCTCGTGTGCACTATCAGAAGGGCATTTTGAGGCTTTTATTTTGAAATTTGCAGTAAGCTTCATATTAAATGCCCACACTAATCCAATGTGTAAGAGTGCTTTGGATAAACCAGTCACATAAAGCCAAAAAGAGCAATTACATGATGTAAAAATTCCCAAGGCTTTTATTTTGAAATTTTGTTAAGCTTCATTTGAAAGGGTCAAAGTCATCCCATGTGTAACAGTGAATTGGATTAAATCAGTCATATAACGCTCAAAAAAGCAATGACCTGATGTAAAAATTTTCAAGGGCTTTTATTTTGAAATTTTCAGTAAGCTTCATTTCAAAGGGCTAGACTCATCCCATGTGTAACAGTGACAGGGTTAAATTAGTTATATACAGCCCATAGCAGCAAGTTTTCTAAAGGCCAGCTCAGTCCTCCTCTGTTTTAACTGAACTACTAGTTAGAACTACAGTGATCGTATTTGTAGTCCTCAGCAGCTCTCCTGCTCTGGGTTCCGTTGCCATGGTAAATAATCCTCTCTGCCAGCTGTGGGTGAGACATCCAGGGGAGACAATTCTCTGTTTGAGCCAGCCAGTTTGACTAAAAAAGCATTGCAAAAAACTGTTTCCCGTTAGGAACCGTAATACATATTCGAAAACCGTTTGAAGCATATGAGAGGGCTATTTGTCGTCTCACATAGTCCGCCATTCATATCTCTACCTCACTCACAGTATTAACAGCGATGAGATAAAAAAAGTGTGTGCCAAGGTCTGAAATTTTCAGAAATACATGGAAGTGAATCAGTGAGATCTGTCTGCTACCTGGCGCATGACTTTGCTCTGAAGCACCTGGAGAGAAAACTGTAAGCGCTAGATAATTTTGAAAACATTTGACGAGCAGGCACGGCGTATCAATGTCATGACCAAGTTTGATACCAATCATGCAATATTTGTGGCGTGAGGCGAGTTAAAAAATGATTTGGGGTCAAAATGTCGCTCTGACTCTCACTCTAGCGGACCTTCACACTCTGATTTTTCCAAAAATCAAAAACTTTGGAGTCGCTTAGAAAGAAGTTGTGGACAAACCATAATACATATTGACGTGCTGTCTTCACTTTAAAAGAGATCACGGACGTATCTACAAAATGAAGTTTGAATGGGCGTTTCTACATAAAGTTATGACGACACAGAAAATCCTCAAAAATAGGGTATTTTCAGGATTTACTGGTTGCCTCTCCCCTTAATGACGAGAGATGCACCTGGTGAGCTCGTTAGTGATTTTGGGGTCGTTTTTGCTTTTTTACGTCGCCATGGTAACTCCAAATCCCACCAAAGTAATAGCTCCCTCCGGGATCGAGCCATACGTTTGATACCACTTTTGTGGGTGGGCTATGCGAGCCGCATTAACGCGGAAGAATAATAAATAATAAAGAAGAGCATTCTATTGGGTGTAGAACAATAGGTGCCTGCCATGCAATGCATGGAGGCAGTGACTGACTTGCTTGTCAGTCACTGCTCTCCTGCTATGGGCAAACCCCAATAACTGAAGAAATTTAACTGGGGCCTGCCAAAGTGTGGACCCAGCGTTCTGATGCTAACCAATGCTGAATCACAAGAATGTTAAGTAAGCTGGACATGCACCATTCAGTATGATACAGCAAGTGTATTAGCTAAAATGAGCAAATATGCTAATGTAAGCATAAATACTTTCAGTAGCATGTGGGGTATCATTAGAATGTTTACTGTAATTTACTTACTCCATTAAGTATACTAAACATGGCTAATAAGTCTGAAAAATAGAAAATAGCTTATTTAAGCTAAAAGGCTAATGCTAATGAACTGCCTTGCTGCGCAAGGCAGTTCCCTAACTCTCGGATAAACAGATAATGCAGAATGATATCATTGCACCGCCTCTGGTGCACTATCAGAAGGGGCATATTGAGGCTTTTATTTTGAAATTTGCAGTAAGCTTCATATTAAATGCCCACACTAATCCAATGTGTAAGAGTGCTTTGGATAAACCAGTCACATAAAGCCAAAAGAGCAATTACATGATGTAAAAATTCCCAAGGCTTTTATTTTGAAATTTTGTTAAGCTTCATTTGAAAGGGTCAAAGTCATCCCATGTGTAACAGTCATTGGATTAAATCAGTCATATAACGCTCAAAAAAGCAATGACCTGATGTAAAAATTTTCAAGGGCTTTTATTTTGAAATTTTCAGTAAGCTTCATTTCAAAGGCTAGACTCATCCCATGTGTAACAGTGACAGGGTTAAATTAGTTATATACAGCCCATAGCAGCAAGTTTTTCTAAAAGGCCAGCTCAGTCCTCCTCTGTTTTAACTGAACTAGTAGTTCGAACTACAGTGATCGTATTTGTAGTCCTCAACAGCTCTCCCTGCTCTGGGTTCCGTTGCCATGGTAAATAATCCTCTCTGCCAGCTGTGAGTGAGACATCCAGGGGAGACAATTCTCTGTTTGAGCCAGCCAGTTTGACTAAAAAAGCATTGCAAACTGTTTCCCGTTAGGAACCGTAATACATATTCGAAAACCGTTTGAAGCATGAGAGGGCTATTTGTCGTCTCTCACATAGTCCGCCATTCATATCTCTACCTCACTCACAGTATTAACAGCGATGAGATAAAAAAGTGTGTGCCAAGGTCTGAAATTTTCAGAAATACATGGAAGTGAATCAGTGAGATCTGTCTGCTACCCTGGCGCATGACTTTGCTCTGAAGCACCTGGAGAGAAAACTGTGGCGCTAGATAATTTTTGAAAACATTTGACGGCGAACAGCGCAGCGTATCAATGTCATGACCAAGTTTGATACCAATCATGCAATATTTGTGGCGTGAGGCGAGTTAAAAAATGATTTGGGGTCAAAATGTCGCTCTGACTCTCACTCTAAGTGCGACCTTCACACTCTGATTTTTCCAAAATCAAAACTTTGGGTCGCTTAGAAAGAAGTTGTGGACAAACCATAATACATATTGCGTGCTGTCTTCACTTTAAAGAGATCACGGACGTATCTACAAAATGAAGTTTGAATGGCGTTTCTACATAAAGTTATGACGACACAGAAAATCCTCAAAAATAGGGTATTTTCAGGATTTACTGGTTGCCTCGTCCCCTTGACGACGAGAGATGCACCTGGTGAGCTCGTTAGTGATTTTAATCGTTTTGCTTTTTACGTCGCCATGGTAACTCCAAATCCACCAAAGTAATAGCTCCTCCGGGATCGAGCCGCACGTTTGATACCACTTTTGTGGGTGGGCTCAGTGATCGAGCCGCATTCGGTAACGGAAGAATAATAAATAATAATATAAAGAGACATTCTATTGGGTGTAGAACAATAGGTGCCTGCCATGCAATGCATGGAAGCAGTGACTGACTTGAAGTCAGTCACTGCTCTCCTGTCACATTATATGGGCAAACCCCAACTAGAAAATTCCTGAAGAAATTTAACTGGGGCCTGCCAAAGTGTGCCCGTCGGTTTGGACCCAGCGTTGTGATGCTAAGAATTAGCATCAATGCTAAAGAAAGCTGCAATGTAATCAATAGCATGTGGAGAATCACAAGAATGTTAAGTAAGCTGGACATGCAACATTCAGTATGATAAAGTAAGTGTATTAGCTAAAATGAGCAAATATGCTAATATAAGCATAAATACTTTCAGTAGCATGTGGGGTATCATTAGAATGTTTACTGTCATTTACTTACTCCATTAAGTATACTAAACATGGCTAATAAGTCTGAAAAATAGAAAATAGCTTATTTAAGCTAAAAGGCTAATGCTAATGAACTGCCTTGCTGCACCCTAACCTCGGATAAACAGATAATGCAGAATGATATCACTGCACGCCTCGCGGTGCACTATCAGAAGGGGCATTTTGAGGCTTTTATTTTGAAATTTGCAGTAAGCTTCATATTAAATGCCCACACTAATCCAATGTGTAAGAGTGCTTTGGATAAACCAGTCACATAAAGCCAAAAAGAGCAATTACATGATGTAAAAATTCCCAAGGCTTTTATTTTGAAATTTTTGTTAAGCTTCATTTGAAAGGGTCAAAGTCATCCCATGTGTAACAGTCATTGGATTAAATCAGTCATATAACGCTCAAAAAAGCAATGACCTGATGTAAAAATTTTCAAGGGCTTTTATTTTGAAATTTTCAGTAAGCTTCATTTCAAAGGGCTAGACTCATCCCATGTGTAACAGTGACAGGGTTAAATTAGTTATATACAGCCCATAGCAGCAAGTTTTCTAAAGGCCAGCTCAGTCCTCCTCTGTTTTAACTGAACTAGTAGTTCGAACTACAGTGATGCGTATTTGTAGTCCTCAGCAGCTCTCCCTGCTCTGGGTTCCGTTGCCATGGTAAATAATCCTCTCTGCCAGCTGTGAGTGAGACATCAAGGGGGAGACAATTCTCTGTTTGAGCCAGCCAGTTTGACTAATAAGCATTGCAAAAACTGTTTCCCGTTAAGAACCGTAATACATATTCGAAAACCGTTTGAAGCATATGAGAGGGCTATTTGTCGTCTCACATAGTCCGCCATTCATATCTCTACCTCACTCACAGTATTA
Organism: Gambusia affinis; assembly: GCF_019740435.1. Taxonomy (NCBI): domain Eukaryota; kingdom Metazoa; phylum Chordata; class Actinopteri; order Cyprinodontiformes; family Poeciliidae; genus Gambusia; species Gambusia affinis. Next base: position 44,953,199 of record NC_057868.1, on the reverse strand, counting down.
ACAGCGATGAGATAAAAAAAAGTGTGTGCCAAGGTCTGAAATTTTTCAGAAATACATGGAAGTGAATCAGTGAGATCTGTCTGCTACCCTGGCGCATGACTTTGCTCTGAAGCACCTGGAGAGAAAACTGTAATGCTAGATAATTTTTGAAAACATTTGACGGAGCAGGCAGCGTATCAATGTCATGACCAAGTTTGATACCAATCATGCAATATTTGTGGCGTGAGGCGAGTTAAAAATGATTTGGGGTCAAAATGTCGCTCTGACTCTCACTCTAAGCGGTTCACCTCTGATTTTTCCAAAAATCAAAAACTTTGGGTCGCTTAGAAAGAAGTTGTGGACAAACCATAATACATATTGACGTGCTGTCTTCACTTTAAAAGAGATCACGAGACGTATCTACAAAATGAAGTTTGAATGGCGTTTCACATAAAGTTATGATACACAGAAAATCCTCAAAATAGGGTATTTTCAGGATTTACTGGTTGCCTCTCCCCTTGACGCAGAGATTTGCACCTGGTGAGCTCTCGTTAGTGATTTTGGGTCGTTTTTGCTTTTTACGTCGCCATGGTAACTCCAAATCCCACCAAAAAATAATAGCTCAACCTGCCGGGATCGAGCAGCGTTTGATACCACTTTTGTGGGTGGGCTCGAGCGGCACGAGCGCATTACGGAAGAATAATAAAATACTAGAAAATTCCTGAAGAAATTTAACTGGGGCCTGCCAAAGTGTGTGTCGGTTTGGACCCAGCGTTCTGATGCTAAGAATTTGCATCAATGCTAAAGAAAGCTGCAATGTAATCAATAGCATGTGGAGAATCACAAGAATGTTAAGTAAGCTGGACATGCAACATTCAGTATGATAAAGTAAGTGTATTAGCTAAAATGAGCAAATATGCTAATGTAAGCATAAATACTTTCAGTAGCATGTGGGGTATCATTAGAATGTTTACTGTCATTTACTTACTCCATTAAGTATACTAAACATGGCTAATAAGTCTGAAAAAATGAAAATAGCTTATTTAAGCTAAAAGGCTAATGCTAATGAACTGCCTTGCTTTGCAAGGCAGTTCCCTAACCTCGGATAAACAGATAATGCAGAATGATATCATTGCACCGCCTCCGGTGATGCACTATCAGAAGGGCATATTGAGGCTTTTATTTTGAAATTTGCAGTAAGCTTCATATTAAATGCCCACACTAATCCAATGTGTAAGTGCTTTGGATAAACCAGTCACATAAAGCCAAAAGAGCAATTACATGATGTAAAAATTCCCAAAGGCTTTTATTTTGAAATTTTTGTTAAGCTTCATTTGAAAGGGTCAAAGTCATCCCATGTGTAACAGTCATTGGATTAAATCAGTCATATAACGCTCAAAAAGCAATGACCTGATGTAAAAATTTTCAAGGGCTTTTATTTTGAAATTTTCAGTAAGCTTCATTTCAAAGGGCTAGACTCATCCCATGTGTAACAGTGACAGGGTTAAATGAGTTATATACAGCCCATAGCAGCAAGTTGTTCTAAAGGCCAGCTCAGTCCTCCTCTGTTTTAACTGAACTACTAGTTAGAACTACAGTGATGCGTGTTGTAGTCCTCAGCAGCTCTCCCTGCTCTGGGTTCCGTTGCCATGGTAAATAATCCTCTCTGCCAGCTGTGAGTGAGACATCCAGGGAGACAATTCTCTGTTTGAGCCAGCCAGTTTGACTAAAAAAGCATTGCAAAAAAACTGTTTCCCGTTAGGAACCGTAATACATATTCGAAAACCGTTTGAAGCATATGAGAGGGCTATTTGTCGTCTCACATAGTCCGCCATTCATATCTCTACCTCACTCACAGTATTAACAGCGATGAGATAAAAAAGTGTGTGCCAAGGTCTGAAATTTTTCAGAAATACATGGAAGTGAATCAGTGAGATCTGTCTGCTACCCTGGCGCATGACTTTGCTCTGAAGCACCTGGAGAGAAAACTGTAAGCGCTAGATAATTTTTGAAAACATTTGACGGAGCAGGCACGCGTATCAATGTCATGACCAAGTTTGATACCAATCATGCAATATTTGTGGCGTGAGGCGAGTTAAAAAATGATTTGGGGTCAAAATGTCGCTCTGACTCTCACTCTAGCGGAGCGGACCTTCACACTCTGATTTTTCCAAAAATCAAAAACTTTGGGTCGCTTAGAAAGAAGTTGTGGACAAACCATAATACATATTGACGTGCTGTCTTCACTTTAAAAGAGATCACGGACGTATCTACAAAATGAAGTTTGAATGGCGTTTCTACATAAAGTTATGGCGACACAGAAAATCCTCAAAAATAGGGTATTTTCAGGATTTACTGGTTGCCTCGATCCCCTTGACGACGAGACTTGCACCTGGTGAGCTCGTTAGTGATTTTGGGTCGTTTTTGCTTTTTCGTCGCCATGGTAACTCCAAATCCACCAAAGTAATAGCTCCTCCGGGATCGAGCCGCGCGTTTGATACCACTTTTGTGGGTGGGCTGCAGATCGAGCCGCATTCGATGTGGAAGAATAATAAATAATAATAATAAAGAGACATTCTATTGGGTGTAGAACAATAGGTGCCTGCCATGCAATGCATGGAGGCAGTGACTGACTTGCCAAGTCAGTCACTGCTCTCACTTATGCATTGCTATGGGCAAACCCCAATAATAAAGAGACATTCTATTGGGTGTAGAACAATGGGTGCCTGCCATGCAATGCATGGGCAGGCGACTTCAACATTGCCATGGAGTCGATTATACTTTCTCCTTATCAATGTAATCAATAGCATGTGGAGAATCACAAGAATGTTAAGTAAGCTGGACATGCAACATTCAGTATGATAAAGCAAGTGTATTAGCTAAATTGAACAAATATGCTAATGTAAGCATAAATACTTTCAGTACCATGTGGGGTATCATTAGAATGTTTACTGTCATTTACTTACTCCATTAAGTATACTAAACATGGCTAATAAGTCTGAAAAATAGAAAATAGCTTATTTAAGCTAAAGGCTAATGCTAATGAACTGCCTTGCTGCGCAAGGCAGTTCCCCAACCTCGGATAAGCAGATAATGCAGAATGATATCACTGCACCGCCTCCGGCGGTGCACTGTCCAGAGGGGCATTTTGAGGCTTTTATTTTGAAATTTGCAGTAAGCTTCATATTAAATGCCCACACTAATCCAATGTGTAAGAGTGCTTTGGATAAACCAGTCACATAAAGCCAAAAGAGCAATTACATGATGTAAAAATTGCCAAAGCTTTTATTTTGAAATTTTATTTAGCTTCATTTGAAAGGGTCAAAGTCATCCCATGTGTAACAGTCATTGGATTAAATCAGTCATATAACGCTCAAAAAGCAATGACCTGATGTAAAAATTTTCAGTTTTATTTTGAAATTTTCAGTAAGCTTCATATTAAATGCCCACACTAATCCAATGTGAAAACACATAAAGCCAAAAAAGCAGTTACATGATAAAAAGGCTTTTATTTTGAAATTTTGTTAAGCTTCATTTGAAAGGGTCAAAGTCATCCCATGTAACAGTCATTGGATTAAATCAGTCATATATCAAAAAAGCAATTACCTGATGTAAAAATTTTCAAGGGCTTTATTTTGAAATTTCAGTAAGCTTCATTTCAAAGGGCCAAACTCATCCCATGTGTAACAGTGACAGGTTAAATTAGTTATATATACATATAGTCATTAAAGGCAATATGAAGGCTCCTCTGTTTTAACTGAACTACTAGTTGAATGCTACAGATGTGTTTTGGTTCCTCTATGACAAATAATCTCCTGCCAGTGAGACATCCAGGGGGAGACAATTCTCTGTTTGAGCCAGCCAGTAAAAGACATGCAAAAAAACTGTTTCCCTTTAGAACCAAGTAATACATATTCAAAAGCATATGGCAGCTATTTGTCGTTAAAAATATCATAGTCATTAATCTCTCACTCACAGTATATAACAGCGATGAGATAAAAAAAGTGTGTGGAAGAATATTAGAAATACATGGAAGTGAATCACATAATCTGTGTGCTACTGGTTTGACTTTGTAAAAGCACCTGGAAAACTGAAAAGCGCTAGATAATTTTTGAAAACATTTGGAGGCACGCTATCAATGTCATGACCAAGTTTGATACCAATTCATTTGTGAGGGAGTTAAAAAATGATTTGGGGTCAAAAATGACTCTCTTTTGACTGAGACTATTTACCTCTCTTCTGATTTTCAAAAATCAAAAACTTTTGTCGCTTAGAACTTTTAAATACATAATATACGTCATTACTGTCATGATTGACTCTGTCTTTAAAAGAGATCACGGTAAATGCTACAAATATAGAATTTGAAGTATCAATCATGATAAAATTTGTCACAGAAAATCCTCAAAATAGGGTATTTTCAGGATTTACTGGCTGGATCAGAGATGCACCTGGTGAGCTCGTTAGTGATTTTGGGGTCGTTTTTTTTACGCCATGGTAACCCAAATCCCACCAAAAGTAATAGCACACCTCACGGGATCGAGCATGCTTTGATACCACTTTTGTGGGTGGCTGCAGAGCAGTCTGTCATTCACGGTGACGGAAGAATAAGTTAAGAACTAGAAAATTCCTGAAGAAATTTAACTGGGGCCTGCCAAAGTGTGCCCGTCGGTTTGGACCCAGCGTTCTGATGCTAAGAATTAGCATCCATGCTAAAGAAAGCTGCAATGTAATCAATGGAATCACAAGAATGTTAAGTAAACTGGACATGCACCATTCAGTATGATAAAGTAAGTGTATAAGCTAAAATGAGCAAAAATGCTAATGTTAGCGTGAATGCTCTCAGTAGCATGTGGGATATTACTAGAATGTTCTCTGTTATTTACTTAATTCCTTCAGTATACTAGACATGGCAGATAAGTAAGAAAAATAGGTAATAGTTTATTTAAGCTAAAAGGCTAATGCTAATGAACTGCCTTGCTGCGCAAGGCAGCTCCCTAACCTGAGAGAACCAGATAATGCAGAATGATATCATTGCACCGCCTGTGGCGGTGCACTATATTCAGAGGGGCATATTGAGGCTTTTATTTTGAAATTTGCAGTAAGCTTCATATTAAATGCCCACACTAATCCAGTGTCTAAGAGTGCTTTGGATAAACCAGTCACATAAAGCAAAAATGAGCAAATATATGATGTAAAAATTGCCAAGGCTTTTATTTTGAAATTTTCAGTAAGCATCATAAGAAATAGGTCAAACTAATCCCATGTGTAACAGTGAATTGGATTAAATCAGTCATAATGCTCAAAAAGCAAGTAGTTCTGATGTAAAAATCCTCCTCTGTAAGGGCTTTTATGTTGAAATTTTCAGTTCTAACCTTCAGTCTTTGTAGTTCTAAAGAGCAGCTCAACTGTCATGAGAATGAAACACAGGGAGAGATGGAATACAATAGTTTTAAGCAGTTAGTTTTTCTGATCAAAGCAGGCCAAACATATCTTTACCTGAACTAGTGTTGCCAATAGCAGTGATCATTTGAATGTTTTCTGTAATTGACTTACTCCATTCAGTATATTTAAAATGACTAATAAGTAAATAATAGCTAATAGTTTATTTAAGGTAAAAGTCATCGATTCTCTGTTTGAGCAGATCCCAGTTTGACCTGAGAGAAGAATATAAAGCATTGCAAAAACGCTTTCCGTTGCATTAACCGTAATACATATGAAGGCTTTTATTTTGAAAAATAAACATAAGCTTCATATTAAATGCTCACATAATCCAATGCCATTAACAGTGTTTGGGTTAAATTCCTCATTTACTTAAACAGCCAGTAGTTCTAAATGTGAAGGTCTGAAACTGAGTGTTAGTTAGAACTACAGATATGGTGTTCTGATAGTCCTATTTATTATCATTAGGTCTGCTACCCTGGCGCATGACTTTGCTCTGAAGCACCAGTGCCAGAAAACTAGCGCTAGATAATTTTTGCAGAAACATTTGACGGCGCGGCGCACTCCACTGACAGAGATATTGGGGCTTTTATTGGGAAATTTCCATTAAGCTTTGATAAATCATTAATCCTGTGTAAATTTGTGGTTTGTTAAAATCAGTTATAAAATGCCCAAAAAATGAGTAGTTCTAAAGGCCAGCTCATTCCAGAGTGTCCTCCCATGAATCAGCTGCTCTGGCCCCATGTGTTCCGTTGCTATGGTAATGGATCAGCTGCTAACTGTCAGTGTGTTTGAGACAGAAAGGGGAAAAAATTCTATCTTTGTGAGACACCCAGCCAATTAATATGGAAAACCTAATACATACCTTTGCTGCTGGAACCGTAATACTATTAAAACCGCAGCGTATAAGAGGGCGTATCTACAAAATGAAGTTTGAATTACCTCATACAGTAATTGCAGTGATGAGACAAAATATTGTGCAGAAACTTTTCAGAAATACATGGAAGTGAATCAGGGGAGCGTGGTTACCTGTCCCATAATTTTGCTCTGAAAACCTTGACAGAAGAAACCGTTAGTGATATCGAACATTTTTGCAGGTATCAATGTCATGACCATGGTTTGATACCAATCGATATTTGGGCGTGACAGCGATTTCAATAGCTCACTTTGGGGTCATTTGATACCACAACTGGGGCCTGCCAAAGTGTGCCCGTCGGTTTGGACCCAGCGTTGTGATGCTAAGAATTAGCATCAATGCTAAAAAGCTGCAATGTAATCAATAGCATGTGGAGAATCACAAGAATGTTAAGTAAGCTGGACATGCAACATTCAGTATGATAAAGTAAGTGTATTAGCTAAAATGAGCAAATATGCTAATATAAGCATAAATACTTTCAGTAGCATGTGGGGTATCATTAGAATGTTTACTGTCATTTACTTACTCCATTAAGTATACTAAACATGGCTAATAAGTCTGAAAAATAGAAAATAGCTTATTTAAGCTAAAAGGCTAATGCTAATGAACTGCCTTGCCGCAAGGCAGTTCCCTAACCTCGGATAAACAGATAATGCAGAATGATATCACTGCACCGCCTCCGGTGGTGCACTATCAGAAGGGCATTTTGAGGCTTTTATTTTGAAATTTGCAGTAAGCTTCATATTAAATGCCCACACTAATCCAATGTGTAAGAGTGCTTTGGATAAACCAGTCACATAAAGCCAAAAACAATTACATGATGTAAAAATTCCCAAGGCTTTTATTTTGAAATTTTGTTAAGCTTCATTTGAAAGGGTCAAAGTCATCCCATGTGTAACAGTCATTGGATTAAATCAGTCATATAACGCTCAAAAAAGCAATGACCTGATGTAAAAATTTTCAAGGGCTTTTATTTTGAAATTTTCAGTAAGCTTCATTTCAAAGGGCCAAACTCATCCCATGTGTAACAGTGACAGGGTTAAATTAGTTATATACAGCCCATAGCAGCAAGTTTTCTAAAGGCCAGCTCAGTCCTCCTCTGTTTTAACTGAACTAGTAGTTGAACTACAGTGATGCGTTTGTAGTCCTCAGCAGCTCTCCCTGCTCTGGGTTCCGTTGCCATGGTAAATAATCCTCTCTGCCAGCTGTGAGTGAGACATCCAGGGAGACAATTCTCTGTTTGAGCCAGCCAGTTTGACTAAAAAAGCATTGCAAAAACTGTTTCCCGTTAAAGAACCGTAATACATATTCGAAAACCGTTTGAAGCATATGAGAGGGCTATTTGTCGTCTCACATAGTCCGCCATTCATATCTCTACCTCACTCACAGTATTAACAGCGATGAGATAAAAAAGTGTGTGCCAAGGTCTGAAATTTTTCAGAAATACATGGAAGTGAATCAGTGAGATCTGTCTGCTACCCTGGCGCATGACTTTGCTCTGAAGCACCTGGAGAGAAAACTGTAAGCGCTAGATAATTTTTGAAAACATTTGACCGGAGCAGAGCGCAGCGTATCAATGTCATGACCAAGTTTGATACCAATCATGCAATATTTGTGGCGTGAGGCGAGTTAAAAATGATTTGGGGTCAAAATGTCGCTCTGACTCTCACTCTAAGCGGAGCGACCTTCACCTCTGATTTTTCCAAAATCAAAAACTTTGGTCGCTTAGAAAGAAGTTGTGGACAAACCATAATACATATTGACGTGCTGTCTTCACTTTAAAAGAGATCACGGACGTATCTACAAAATGAAGTTTGAATGGCGTTTCTACATAAAGTTATGACACAGAAAATCCTCAAAAATAGGGTATTTTCAGGATTTACTGGTTGCCTCGTCCCCTTGATGACGAGAGTTGCACCTGGTGAGCTCGTTAGTGATTTTGGGGTCGTTTTTGCTTTTACATCGCCATGGTAACTCAAATCCACCAAAGTAATAGCTCAACCTCCGGGATCGAGCACGCGTTTTGATACCACTTTTGTGGGTGGGCTCAGATGCGAGCCGCATTCGGTGACGGAAGAATAATAAATAATACTTAAAAGACATTCTATTGGGTGTAGAACAATAGGTGCCTGCCATGCAATGCATGGAGGCAGTGACTGACTTAGCCATAAGTCAGCCACTGCTCTCCTTATGCATTGCTATGGGCAGGCCCCAATAAAGAAACATTCTATTGGGTGTAGAACAATAGGTGCCTGCCATGCAATGCATGGAGGCAGTGACTGACTTGCTTTGCAAGTCAGTCACTGCTCTCCTTATGCATTGCTATGGGCAGGCCCCAATAAGAACAAACTGTACAGTAAGGTCAAAGTGCATACAGAACAACATACTGTTTACAAGAAGTAGAAAAGGCTGTGAAAAACCGCAGGGACGTGACGTAAACGTGCCTGCAGTGGTTCAGTCAGGACTTTATAAAAATATTTTTTGCCGCCGTTACTTCTGCAGGTCCTCTTGGTTTTGTCTCTATCAGGTTTTGCACATTTACAGACTGACACTTTCGCCCAGTCTTCTTTGCCAAACAGATCCAGGTCAGTCAGACTGGATGGAGACGAGTCTGTAAACAAGAGTCTCGTTTCGATTTATGTCTGGACTGTAACTGGTCCTTTTGCATGTTTGGGGTTGTTCAAGCTTCAGTCTGAGGTATGTTGCAGATTTTAACAGAACTCCCTCCAGGATTACAGCTTTCTCCCACAGCTTGATGCGGCCACCACCATGCATCATAGTGGTGCTGGTGCAATCAGTGTTCTTCCCTCCACCTGTTTGCCGTGTCTCAACTGCAAATGGCTTCCTCTCATCATTGGCTTCCTTCTCACCACTTTTGTCTGATTCAGAAATCTGGGACACATTTTCTCACTTTTCCCAGAGTGAGGCCGACAGAGGGAACATCAGGATCCCGTTTTTAGCACAGCATGGCCCAGCCTCATGCAGAAATGTTTAGCTGTGATGCAACATTTCCGTCTTTCAAAACGATGAATTGAATCTTTTTTTAAAATTATTATTATTATTGCTTCTGCTTCCAAAAAAAAAAGTTTGCCAGACCCAATATAAAGTAATCGTTACTCCCTTAAATGTAAATCTATAAATTATGTCAACTTGAAGGTCTCCTTTTCGAAAGCATGTCAAATTTTAAAAATTCATGTTTTTACATGAACACGCTAGGTTTACTAATGAATTTGAATGAGAGAGCGACTGATCAAGGCTGATGAATAAAACGGGGCTCCATTTCCTCTGTGGTGAAAACTTTCGACCCTTTCGAGCTGCAGGAGCTGAGAGAGAATCTCGTCCATTAGTCATGAGGTTGAGAGTGCAGGCATGGCTTCGTGTAGGACGGGGAGGGATTCTGCAGCATCGTGCTACGCCACACTCGTCTTCTCTCGTCCTCCTCCTCGTCTCTGGATCCCTCCCGGCTCAGCTTTAATGTGTTGAGTCACAAAGTGAGAAGGAGGGACGCCTCCCTCCCTCCCCTCTCTCTCCTCCGGCCGCCGTGCTCGCGCTTTCAGCTCGCCACTCTCGCTTTTGAAGATGAAAGCTGCAGCCGATCAGATTATTTTCCAATGAAGTTGCATTGATCCTACTTAGGTTTATCAAGGTGGGTGTATTTTAGTCGGTGCTGCTGCAAGTTGAGATTTTCCTCCCTGGAGGAGTTTCTCCCACCCTCTAACCCCTTTCTTTTTTTCTTTTTTTTTTTTCTTACAAATGACCAGCCCAGGTGTACATAAAGAAATGAGAAAAGATTAGCTCTAGTGCTTCAGTTCTCACTCTAATATAATACATTTATGCTAAATATATCATCCTTTTGAAAATGAGAACTGGATCTCAAATGGGGTTTTTCTTGGTTAAATAAAGGAAAGGGAAGAAAAACATAACTGTGGGTTTTGCTGATTAAACTTAATAATGAAAAACTGAGAAGACAAGTCCGATTTCCAACATCTTGTTCACTTTGCATGATTTTTAAGCAAATAAAATTGGGCTGCTGGCAAAAATGAATAAAAACAAAATCATTTTTTCCTTCTGCATCTTGATCATCTGAGGGCAGCTTCAGACTTTTGAATATTTTACAGGATTATCTTTATCCAGAATATCATGTGGGTCACGTCAAATACTTTAAACTGAATCTGCTGAGGCTTGTTAGCAAATAGACTTGAGCTCATGATGGGTTTGTTTGGATGCGTTCCAAGCTAGATACAACAAGAGGCTGAAAGTATGAAGAAAATGGACTCAAAGTGAGCCAAACATGCAGATTCCAGCCTGGATATTAAAGCGGACCGTTAGCTGTCAATGTTTATGCTTTATCCTCCAAATATGTAATGATAAATTATTATTCTCCAAGTCAGAGACCCAGTCAGCAAAAGGTAAAGCAGGCATTCAATGTGCTGTTTGTCAGCGTAGAAGGAACATCAGATTGCCCCGATGAAGGTTAGGCTGCAGTGACTCTAATCTTCACAACTGAAGATTAGAAACTAACTTTAGTCTCAAAAATTCAAAAAGTCCTGAAATAGGCAAATGCGAACAGGTCTACAAAAAAATGTTAACTTCAAAGAGAGACTGGGGAGACGACAGCAGCAAAACTGAGCTGAAAAGTAAATATGTAAATAAAGTACATATTTACTGTAAGTGAATGACTGAAATGAGGGAGAAGGGCTATAAAACAAATCATGACTGAGATGAGGAGTGAGAAGAAAGTAAGACCAGGAAAAAAGAAGTGAAACAAAAACAATCCAGTGGAAAATCAAGATAATCTTGTCAAACACAGACCTAAGAAAACAACTAAATGAACTACAACAGAGGAATTCGTCTTTTTCTTTTCTCCTTATCAAAGTATTTACTTGTCCATTTAATAAAGCCATAAATTAAAGAGGAGGAATAGCTCAATGTCCCACTTTGGTGGAGTTAATCTACTCCACTTTTTTTTGTTGTTCAATTTAGTTGTAACGCCCAAAAAAATATATATATATATATATCGTGTCTCGTTACTTACCTTATACTGCTTAACAGTATGGAAAGCAAAGCTGCCTTCTGCTGCAGTGACGGCTGCACTGTTTGACTTTGTCACAAAGAAATCTGTGACTTTAGCCGAAGAGCTTTCGCCTCTGGCTGCTTTCGCGTGCTTTGCTGAATTCACGTCCACTTGCAGGTCGTTGGCACCTTTGTTTGCCACAGACACATTAGTGCCTACCTTACACGTCAAACACTCCGCCTCATAGGGATCACGACCTTGACGAAAGCACGGAAATCTTTTCTTTAATTTCTCCGTAAACGTACACTTTAGTTTAGGCATTTTTGCCGTAGAATCGGCGGACACACATGTGCTATCGCCTGTCACACTTAAAGTTTAACTAGTCTAGCGGCCGGTGTACAAGTCAACTCGGGTATCTTTACTTTTCCCACACACACTCGCACACATAATGCAACGTGATTGGATTTGAGGAGAAGGGCGAGACTAATTTGCCATTCAAAGAAACCTGGAATGGAGTGGTGGAACGGAGTGGCAATGTAATCACAATGCACTGTAAGGTATGTAATGTGTTTTGAGGCAGTTGACCAAAATCCCGGACGATTTTTAAATTCCCCCCGGACATTTTTTTAGATCTTAAAAGTAGGACATGTCCGGGAAAAAGAGGACGTCTGGTCACCCTATGCTGGCTAAAGCTGCCATGAAAGAAAACAAACAAAAGGAACCATTTTTATTGGGTATTAAATGCTCGGGCGAGAGGCGGGATACACTCTGAAGCTTTTGCATCAAAAACATATCCTGCAGATGAAATTAATAACTAAGTTGTGTTTGTTTTGACCCGTGTTTAAAAAACAAAGCAAAACAAAAAAACCCTGAAGCTACTGAAGTAAAGCGAGCCGGTGTTCTGTTTATCTGCTACACATAAATCCGTCCTACTTTGAGGTAATGCGCATGCGCACATCAATGGCGTCACTTACTGCACACTCAGCAGATTTCTTATAAATACATTCTACCTGTGGAAGTTTGGTTTCATGTGTTTTATTTAATCGAATATTACGGCAAGCTTTATTTAATTTATTTTATACCTGGCTTTTATGAAGCTACGTCATGTTTTTAATTTACATGACAGGCAGCTTATAAACATATTTAAGTGGCTTTAGTTTGCCGTCTGCAATGTCGTTACTGTTATAAACAAGTGATTGACGGTTAATCAGGACAAAATAACTTAATTCCAATAAAACCCTGTTTCCCGTTTTATTTTTACAAACATTACTTAAATATTTAAAATATTTTTAAAAAGGTAGGATATTCTGGCAAAAGGATTAGTGCATACATTTATAGCTTTTCATTTTAAACGGGTAGGATATTCGGATGAAGGAAGTGATCTTCTTGTGGTTTCGTCATGTATTCAAATTGTTCCAGTGCTAAGCTAAGCTAAGCATTAACTCCTAAGCTTCCACTTCAGTCCCGTCACTCAAATAATGTTCTCCAATATATTTAACATTAACACAACCCGCTATAAATTTTCGGTTGGACGAGTAGCACTGACAGATAGACTTAGCTATCTATCCGTGCTACTGCAGGAAAATCTGGCGAGGTAGCACTGATAGTCAGAACACCGGCCTCACACAGCTGCGTAACGTGACATGGCAGAGCTGGTATAGCAGCTCCACGCTGGCGGCTGCAGGGCGCATAGCTCTGGATGTGATCCGTCTGACATCAGATAAACACAACGTCAGGGCTCACGTGGATGAGAGAAAGAGAAAGAGAGAGAGAGAGAGCTTATGTTGCTGGAAGTAGAGGAAATGTGCTGCATGCTCTCTCTCTCTCTCTCTCTCTCTCTCTCTCTCTCTCTCACAAGGTGCACTCTGTGTGTCTCTCAGCCAGCGGGAGCCAATTAGGTCCAGTGTAAGCAGGGCGCTGCTGGGCTTCTGTTTGTCTGAGGCCGTGTGGTAACACTAATGAATGTCATCGACACAGTGGGGCAGAAATCTGCTCTGTCATGCAGACAAAAATATCTAATAACATTTCAGACCGTCTTTCCTTCACTAATAATTCCTCCCTCCATTGTCCGTATAACCCGTTTGTTATTGTCGGGTCACAGGTGTGTCTATCAGGTGTCTATCTCCTGCAGCCATTAGGTCTAGAGGCAGGGTGTACACTCTGGACAGGTGGCAGCAAGAGACACCTACAGGACAAACCACCACGCACACACTCACACATCGAGAGACCAGCTCAATTCGTCACGTTTTTGGACAGTGGGAGGATACCTGTGTATCCAATTCAATTCAAAGATGTATTTTTGAATTAGCAAGTCTAGGAGAGACATTTTCTCAAAAAGGATTTTCCCACTCACGAGTGAGAAAGGGATGTCCTCTTGTCTTTCCATTTTTGTAGAGTTGTAATAATAGACCTGAGTCGTATTCCCGTGCGACTGAAACAATACAGAAACCGTTCTGATTAAAGCATGCTAATCTGCTATGATTGGATCTTGTGAACATCTGTTACCAAACTTTGAGAAATTAATTATTCCAAACATTAATCAAAAAATCAAACACCAAAACGTTGACAAAACGAGAAACAGGTCCCACAGAGTGTGTGTGTGTGTGTGTGTGTGTGTGTGTGCGTGTGTGCGTGTGTGCGTGTGTGTGTGTGTGTGTGTGTTCTTGTGTAAGTTGTGGCAGGGATGCTGAAATACTGGCTGTCTGCTTGTTTGTATTTTCCCCAAGCTTGTTGGCTCATAATTGAACAATTATTTCTTTTTCTCCATTTGTGAAAGAAGGTACAGGAACAGTGAACAGATGTTCATAATTAGCAGAAAGAAGCACGGATTCCCTCTTTCCTCCCCCCAAGTAGAGTGGCTAAGTAGCATCCTATCTAGAGATCTGACTCAATTAGCGGCTGAGTAAAAAACGTGTGAAGATGTGCCAGGTTGGACGGGAGGCAACGAGCCTCTGACTGCAAATGGCAGCTTTAAAAAAAAAATCTCTCTCTTTCTATATATATATATATACACACACACACATATATATATATATATATATATATGCTTAAAAACAAATTTCTCTGAAAATGTATGCTACTGCTGCTGTTGGTTTACGGTGCTGTCATTCTTCTACCATGGGGTTATCTATCAACATGTTTCCAACAAAATGTAATGATTTATCACGTAAGCTATGAACTAAATGTAAGAAATTTTGGTTTCACACGAATAAGAGCTCAGCGTTTCTTTTGCTGTCTCTTTAAATTTCATATTTCATAAAAAAAATATTTACTTCTGCTCATCCACAGATCCGGCGTTTTGTTATTTTCTGTAAGCATAAAATGAGCCTCGACTTTACTGTCAAGTAGCCACAGGTTCTAAATTGGGTTCTGACCAGAACTTTGACTAGGCCATTCTGATGCACGAATATGCTTTGATGTAAACTTGCAGCTCTGGCTGTGTGCTTGGGGTCACTGTCCTGCTGAAAGATGAATCACCGCCCCAGGCTCAGCTTTTACTACCTCCATCAGGGTTTCTTCCAGGACTCTTGCATATGTTGCTCCATTAATTTACCCATCAGTTTGGACCAATCTAACGTGTCCTTCCACTTTCTTGGTTCCAACTTTTTTTTGAAAACATTCATCACTTTTTAGTAGCGGAATCTGCATGTTTGTACAATTACTCCTTCTGGTTTTGGACGCCGTGAAGCTGCAAGGATTTTTGCTCTTAGTTTTTTTTTTTGTAACTGCTGCAACAAATCTTCTTTTTTTTTTCTTCAACTCGGGGGAGCCGATTGGCATCTCCAAAGCGCAACTATTACAGAGATTTAAAGAAAAGCAGCAAAAGCAAATGAGACAGATTAGCTTTTGTTTAATATTGTCAAGCTGTTAGCATGTAATGAAACTGTCGTACAGAAATGGTGTCTTTAGTCAGAGGCTTCTTCAGATTTGTTGCAAGATTGACTGCTACCAACAATCTGCCCATAAAACCACGACTCTTTGAAGATACTTGGATGCTGTGAGTTACAACTAAATTTTATTTCCCTTTGGGACAAAGTAGTTTTTGCTTATACCTGAACTCCTCGTTAAAAGAAATGTTTGTGGTGAAAAGTCTCTGGTTATTTTTAATACTTTTTCCACCCTAAAAGCTTGTTTTCTTAAGAGTGAAAATAAAGAAAGTGAAAGTTTTGCTTTTTTTTTTTTTAAAGTTCTTTAATGGTTCAGTTGGATTTGGAAGCATTAGGGCAGTATGGTCAGCAGCCATACGAAACCAAAAAGAAATCAACTAATCAATGTAGACTGGGAAGAAAAATAAAATATAAGGCAACAAAATAAAAAGTAGAAGGAAAAAAAAAAAAACAATTAAGCAACATCCGGTCACAGTAAGAAGATACACAATCCTGCCTTCAACTTAACAGCATGCTGAAAATGAAAACAGGGAGATTTTAAGTTCAATGAGGATCTCTCTCTCTCTCTCACACACACACACACACACACATTCACAACTTGATCCAAGGCTGCAGTCCAGCCCTGATGGGTACAATGTACAGTAAAACACCTTAGAAAAAAAAATGCATAGAGGCAAATAAAGAATGTTTTATAATAAAGTAAACATAAAATACAGACAGACCTGTTGGCTGTTTACATTGCGATGATTGTTGGAAACATTCACTCTGAACTTACCGCCAACAACAACAACAACAACAACAAAAAATAAGCATTTCTAAGAAGCTGATGGCTTCCACAAATACCGACAATGTACAAACAATGGTCATTGTGACAAGGCTGAATAAACATGAGAAACCACAAAGCAGACATGCTTGGCTTTAAAACATCTTAAAACAAAATTAAATAAATCAGCACGTTGTTAAGAAATATGCCTGTTGTGACACAAAAATTCTTTTTTTTTTTTCAAAGTCCAGCTGCATCGATTAAAGATTTAACTTGCTTTCCTTTATTTTTGTAAATGACAAATAAAAACACATTTACAAACATATTTTTCACCCCGCAGTGAATCAAACAAATAATCTTTGTCCTAGATATTAAAACGTTTTTCTTATTTTCTGTTTTTAAAAACAAATATCCCGCTGATAATAGTGCAACAGATACAGTACGGTTAAAAACAAACAAACAAACAAACAAACAAAAAACGTAACAGCACACAGTTGTAATGTTTGGCGTTATGGGTTCGATTACAGGTAGTTAAAAGTTAGAGTTTGTGTGAATTTAGTGTAAAAGAGTCACTGCTTGCTGGTTAAATTAATTCCTGATTTAGTGAAAACAATATTGTCAATTCAGGAAACAGTAAATTACACCCACAGCTTGTTTTTTGTTTAAATTGGCACATGGAATTCATTCTTCCTAGTTTCCAGCTAAACGTACAATAATAAAAAAAAAATATTAAAGTTTTACTCGTCACAATGAGTGGAGAAAAAAACCCCCCCAAAAAAAACAAGTAGAAAGGATGTTTACGCCTGTGTTTCATGTTTGATTCGATAACATCTGGTAGTGTCTCTAATTTCTGATCAATTGCTCATGATTAAAAAATAAACACTGACAGGAATAAAGAAAGCAGCAGAAAGATGAATAATAAATGGGGCCTCACGCACAACATGTCCAGATTTAAACAAAGACCTCCAGGCGTTTCTCCTTCATAAATAGCGTCGATTGATCCAGGACTTGTTAAGCCGTGAACTAAACATGAACGATTGATACTCGCACTCTGCTCAACCGGCCTGTCGATACCTTGTCGGGAATCCTGCGGTTCATACCATGATTCAGTAAAGCGTCACCGTTTTTGCTCCTGTGCGACTTCCAATTAGAAAACGAACGAGCTCCAGCTGCGCCCGTCGCTGCAGGGCACGGCTGAAGACGACCTTAAGCGGCAGACGGGGGTCAGGGATCGATGCGTCGCTAAATGAGTTTATCTGAGTCCGGCAACTAAAATGTGAGCCTCATTAATCCGGCCACAGTCCGATGTGGAGAGTTAATTCAATTTAAAACCATCCAAACGGGAAGCAGGAAATGTCTTCAAACACTGATGCGGTCATATGCTGCTGTTTCTGAGTAGTTACTCCTAAATGAATGATTTCACACCAGCTTCTTCTTATGAGTGACCGAATGAGATGAAGAAGTGGTAGATACTAAAGCTGGACTCCACCGGGGAGACTTTCTACCGGATCCTGAGACACGGTTGTGACTTTAAATCTGCTAAAATTTAATTTTTTAAAAATGTTTTATTTTTTTTACAAAACGAGGCCCCTCGTTAACAAAAGAACGCACAACAGCTAAAACCCGAAACTAACGGCAGGGGCTTTTAAAAGCAGAAATACTCATCAACTGTCTCCTCTAACACGATTAATTATCGCTTCTCTTCGCTGCGGGTCGGCGGTCGAAAAGGTCCGCCTCGGCGACCGCAGCAGACGTGACGCCGCCCGACACCTCGACGCGGACAGAACCTAAAAAAACAAAATCAACCCTCGAAGCCGCCACAGAAAATAAAACCAAAACCGACAATTACCCAATTTGTGAGTGTGTTCACAGATTGCCTTATTGCCAAGGCCGCGGCCCACAGTGACCCGCTCGGGTGCATCCCAGGCGCCGTCAGTAGGTGAGGAAGGGGCAGGATGTAGGAGGCAAACGCCGCGTCTGCTCCTCCTCCGCCTCCTGCAGGCGCCTCTCTTCTCCTGAGCTCATCGGTGTTGTGTTTGTTTGTGGAGTTGGATGTTGGATGTGAATCATGCACAGGGCGGGACAGCGGGTGGGTTTTGTTTGGGGAGAGGTGGAGAGAGGCCTGGGTCACTGTCGTCGGTCTTCTGTCTCTGACCGTGAGAACGCCATCACCACGTCCTCTGGACCTGGGATATGGGAAAAAAAAAAAGAAGAGAAAGAAAATCAAACGTGTTCAGAGAAAATGAGTAAAGCATTTAAAGGAGGTTGGAGAGTTTCCTTTTGTAATAATAGATTAATGACTGAGAGAGGAAGTGATTCCCTCTCGTTTCCCAGTGTGTCGATCAGAGACTTTGACCTTCACAGCCGAGTGAAATGTAACAGACCTTCTACTTTAAAACGAGCATCTGTAAAATGCAACGACTGGTGCAGTTCCATCATATATTCTTCTTCTTCTTGTTTAAGCTGCAGTATTTTAGATTTTATTTGGCTTAAAGCTGCAGTACGTAACGTTTCTTTAAAAGAAAAATAAGTTTAAAAAAACAATAAAAAAAAAAAAAATTGGTTAAAAGTGCCGTGACGGTGTAGTCAGACATAATCTGTGAAAAGATCAATCAATCTCCTCCACCTTTTTCCTTGTCTTGTATTGACACGTGAAGATCTGCACAGCTCTCAGTCAAAAACAACCAATCACAGTCCGGAGGAGTGTCTTAGCGCTGTCAATCACTCATGTACTCCCGGTGCTAATGGTGGAGAAACGACATACTGGTACAGAAAAACTGTTCATCTGCCGTCATCGGTGGCTATGCTAACTAACCTGAGCATTCATGACACGCTGTTCTAGGTGCAGTAAAATGAAAATGTGTCAAATTTTCTAAATGATTCATATATGCATATACTTCCGAAGCCTCTCTCAGGTACACACTGAAAATCACCAATACTTGAGACCTGATCGACAGTCCTTGTAACTGCCTAATTTAGTAGTTCTAACACAATTAGCACTCAAATTAGAAACAGTCTAATATCTAAGGTTGTGCTTAGTTTTGCTCTTGAAGGTTCGGCCAATGAATGTCGAGGAAAACGAGTGAGGCGTCTGGACTGTGTTAAGTGTTAAGTAGCATAGCAGCTGAATATTTCGGCTTCCAAAGCTGCATTTTCTTTTAAACATTTTAGATACGTTTAACAAAAACATCTATGAATAGGCAAATTTTCCATGAATCGTTTAAAGTTACGTTGCACAAAAACACTGTAGTCCTTCAAACATGGACATTGCGGGCCAAAAATATTTATTGGGGCCTGCCCCATAGCAATGCATAAGGAGAGCAGTGACTGACTTGCGAAGCAAGTCAGTCACTGCCTCCATGCATTGCATGGCAGGCACCTATTGTTCTACACCCAATAGAATGTCTCTTTATATCTTTATTGGGGCCTGCCCATAGCAATGCATAAGGAGAGCAGTGACTGACTTGCAGCAAGTCAGTCACTGCCTCCATGCATTGCATGGCAGGCACCTATTGCAATAGAATGTCTCTTTATATCTTTATTGGGGCCTGCCCATAGCAATGCATAAGGAGAGCAGTGACTGACTTGCGAAGCAAGTCAGTCACTGCCTCCATGCATTGCATGGCAGGCACCTATTGTTCTACACCCAATAGAATGTCTCTTTATATCTTTATTGGGGCCTGCCCATAGCAATGCATAAGGAGAGCAGTGACTGACTTGCGAAGCAAGTCAGTCACTGCCTCCATGCATTGCAAGGCAGGCACCTATTGTACTACACCCAAATGAATGTCTAATAAAGTATTATTGGGGCCTGCCCATAGCAATGCATAAGGAGAGCAGTGACTGACTTGGCGGCAAGTCAGTCACTGCCTCCATGCATTGCATGGCAGGCACCTATTGTTCTACACCCAATAGAATGTCTCTTTAAGTATTATTATTTATTATTCTTCCGTCACCCGGTATGCGGCTAGTACCGCTGCGAGCCCACCCACATAAGTTGTATCAATACGTGCGGCTCGATCCCGGGAGGTGTGCTATTACTTCTGGTGGGATTTGTAGTTACCATGGCGCGTAAAAGCAAAAACGACCCCAAAATCACTAACGGTGAAAACTCGTCGTCAAGGGGACGAAGCAACCTCTAAATCTTAAAAATACCCTATTTTTGAGGATTTTCTGTGTCATAACTTCATGTAGAAACGCCATTCAAACTTCATTTTGTAGATACGTGATCTCTTTTAAAGTGAAGACAGCACGTCAATATGTATTATGGTTTGTCCACAACTTCTTTCTAAGCGACCCAAAGTTTTTTGATTTTGGAAAAATCAGAGGTGAAGGCCGCTCCGCTTAGAGTGAGAGTCAGAGCGACATTTTGACCCCAAATCATTTTTAACTCGCCCTCACGCTCACAAATATTGCATGATTGGTATGAAACTTGGTCATGACATTGATACGCGTGCCTGCTCCGGTCAAATGTTTTCAAAAATTATCTAGCGCTTACAGTTTTCTCTCCAGGTGCTTCAGAGCAAAGTCATGCGCCAGGGTAGCAGACAGATCTCACTGATTCACTTCCATGTATTTCTGAAAAATTACAGACCTTGGCACACACTTTTTTATCTCATCGCTGTTAATACTGTGAGTGAGGTAGAGATATGAATGGCGGGACTATGTGAGACGACAAATAGCCCTCTCATATGCTTCAAACGGTTTTCGAATATGTATTACGGTTCCCGAACGGGAAACAGTTTTTTGCAATGCTTTTTTTAGTCAAACTGGCTGGCTCAAACAGAGAATTGTCTCCCCCTGGATGTCTCACTCACAGCTGGCAGAGAGGATTATTTACCATGGCAACGGAACACATGAGGCCAGAGCAGCTGATTTATGGGAGGACACTCTGGAATGAGCTGGCCTTTAGAACTACTTGTGTTTTGGGCATTTTATAACTGATTTTTACAAACCATTGTTACACACAGGATTAATGTGTCAATTTTAAATAAAGCTTAATGGAAATTTCCCAATAAAAGCCCCAATATCTCTGTCAGGTCAGTGCCTAGGTCTCTGCCTATATAATCTTTTCCTCTCAGAGTTATGGCACTGGCTTAGCAAGCCAGTGCAATGGCATTAACCTTTGACCTAATGATAATAAATAGGACTATCAGAACACCATATCTGTAGTTCTAACTAACACTCAGTTAAAACAGAGCTTCCATTTAGAACTACTGGCTGTTTAGGCCAGTAAATAAGGAATTTAACCCAAACACTGTTAGGCATTGGATTAGTGTGAGCATTTAATATGAAGCTTATGTTTATATTTCAAAAGAAAAGCCTTCATATTGCCTCTCAGGTTAATGCATCGCCGTGAAGCGATGCAATAAAATTAGAATGCTTTATATTCTTCTCTCAGGTTAGGGAACTGCCTTGCGCAGCAAGGCAGATCATTAAGACAAGACTTTTACCTTAAATAAACTATTAGCTATTTTACTTACTTATTAGTCATTTTAAATATACTGAATTGAGTAAATCAATTACAGAAAACATTCTAATGATACCCCACATGCTATTGGCAACACTTAGGTAAAGATATGTTTGGCCTGCTTTGATCAGAAAAACTAACTGCTTCAAACTATTAGTATTCCATCTCTCCCTGTGTTTCATTGTCATGACAGTTGAGCTGCTCTTTAGAACTACAAAGACTGAAGGTTAGAACTACAACATGGTGGAACTGTCAGTTACTACAGAGGAGGACTGAGCTGGCCTTTAGAACTACTTGTGTTTTGAGCATTATAGAAACGATTTAACACATTCACTGTTACACATGGGATGAGTTTGACCATTTCTTATGATGCTTACTGAAAATTTCAAAATAAAAGCCTTGGCAATTTTTACATCAAATATTTAGTAATTTTTGCTTGACGTGATTGGTTTATCCAAAGCACTCTTAGACACTGGATTAGTGTGGGCATTTAATATGAAGCTTACTGCGAATTTCAAAATAAAAGCCTCAATATGCCCCTCTGAATAGTGCACCGTCGTAGGCGGTGCAATGATATCATTCTGCATTATCTGGTTCTCTCAGGTTAGGGAGCTGCCTTGCGCAGCAAGGCAGTTCATTAGCATTAGCCTTTTAGCTTAAATAAGCTATTACCTATTTTTCTTACTTATCTGCCATGTTTAGTATTCTGAAGGAATTAAGTAAATTACAGAGAACATTCTAATAATATCCCACATGCTACTGAGAGCATTCACGCTAACATTAGCATTTTTGCTCAATTTAGCTAATACACTTACTTTATCATACTGAATGGTGCATGTCCAGTTTACTGAACATTCTACTGATTCTATTGATTACATTGCAGCTTTCTTTAGCATTGATGCAAATTCTTAGCATCAGAAC
Source organism: Gambusia affinis (assembly GCF_019740435.1). Taxonomy (NCBI): domain Eukaryota; kingdom Metazoa; phylum Chordata; class Actinopteri; order Cyprinodontiformes; family Poeciliidae; genus Gambusia; species Gambusia affinis. The sequence continues at coordinate 44,930,810 of NC_057868.1, read as the reverse complement.
GCTGGGTCCAAACCGACGGGCACACTTTGGCAGGCCCCAGTTAAATTTCTTCAGGAATTTTCTAGTTATTTATTATTCTTCCGTCACCCGGAATGCGGCTCAGATCTCAAGTAGCCCACCCACAAAAGTGGTATCAAAACGTGCGGCTCGATCCCGGGAGGTGTGCTATTATTTTTGGTGGGATTTGGAGTTACCATGGCGACGTAAAAAGCAAAAAACGACCCCAAAATCACTAACGAGCTCACCAGGTGCAAGTCTCGTCGTCAAGGGGATGAGGCAACCAGTAAATCCTGAAAATACCCTATTTTTGAGGATTTTCTGTGTCGTCATAACTTTATGTAGAAACGCCATTCAAACTTCATTTTGTAGATACGTCCGTGATCTCTTTTAAAGTGAAGACAGCACGTCAATATGAATTATGGTTTGTCCACAACTTCTTTCTAAGCGACCCAAAGTTTTTGATTCTTGGAAAAATCAGAGTGTGAAGGCCGCTCCGCTAGAGTGAGAGCGACATTTTGACCCCAAATCATTTTTTTCGCCTCACGCTCACAAATATTGCATGATTGGTATCAAACTTGGTCATGACATTGATACGCGTGCCTGCTCCGGTCAAATGTTTTCAAAAATTATCTAGTGCTTACGGTTTTCTCTCCAGGTGCTTCAGAGCAAAGTCATGCGCCAGGGTAGCAGACAGATCTCACTGATTCACTTCCATGTATTTCTGAAAAATTTCAGACCTTGGCACACACTTTTTTTATCTCATCGCTGTTAATACTGTGAGTGAGGTAGAGATATGAATGGCGGGACTATGTGAGACGACAAATAGCCCTCTCATATGCTTCAAACGGTTTTCGAATATGTATTACGGTTCCTGAACGGGAAACAGTTGTTTGCAATGCTTTTTTTAGTCAAACTGGCTGGCTCAAACAGAGAATTGTCTCCCCCTGGATGTCTCACTCACAGCTGGCAGAGAGGATTATTTACCATGGCAACGGAACCCAGAGCAGGGAGAGCTGCTTAGGACTACAAATACGCATCACTGTAGTTCTAACTAGTAGTTCAGTTAAAACAGAGGAGGACTGAGCTGGCCTTTACAACTACTTGCTGCTATGGGCTGTATATAACTCATTTAACCCTGTCACTGTTACACATGGGATGAGTTTGGCCCTTTGAAATGAAGCTTACTGAAAATTTCAAAATAAAAGCCCTTGAAAATCTTTACATCAGGTAATTGCTTTTTTGAGCGTTATATGACTGATTTAATCCAATGACTGTTACACATGGAATTACTTTTACCCTTTCAAATGAAGCTTAACAAAAATTTCAAAATAAAAGCCTTGGCAATTTTTACATCATGTAATTGCTCTTTTGGCTTTATGTGACTGGTTTATCCAAAGCACTCTTACACACTGGATTAGTGTGGGCATTTATGATGAAGCTTTCTGCAAATTTCAAAATAAAAGCCTCAATATGACCCTCAGTTAATGCATCGCTTCACGCGATGCAATAATAATTAGAATGCTTCATATTCTTCTCTCAGGTTAGGGAACTGCCTTCATAAGCAAGGCAGTTCATTAGCATTAGCCTTTTAGCTTAAATAAGCTATTAGCTATTTTCTGACTTATTAGCCATGTTTAGTATACTTAATGGTGTAGGTCAAGTATAGACAACATGCTAGTGAGCTGATTATCATGCTGAATCGTTCATGTCCATGTTAGTCAACATTCTTGTGATTCTCCACATGCTTCTTTTGAATTTTTGAGCTAAGCTTAGCATTGATGCAAATTTTTAGCATCAGAACGCTGGGTCCAAACCGACGGGCACACTTTGGCAGGCCCCAGTTAAATTTCTTCAGGAATTTTCTAGTTTATTTATTTTTCTTCCGCCACCGTTAACGCGCTCGCACGCTCTGAGCCCACCCACAAAGTGGTATCAAAGCGCGGCTCGATCCCGGGAGGAGCTATTACTTTTGGTGGGATTTGGAGTTACCATGGCGTAAAAGCAAAAAACAACCCCAAAATCACTAACGAGCTCACCAGGTGCAAGTCTCGCTGCGTCAAGGGGACGAGGCAACCAGTAAATCCTGAAAATACCCTATTTTTGAGGATTTTCTGTGTAAATCATAACTTTATGTAGAAACGCCATTCAAACTTCATTTTGTAGATACGTCCGTGATCTCTTTTAAAGTGAAGACAGCGTCAATATGTATTATGGTTTGTCCACAACTTCTTTCTAAGCGAACCAAAGTTTTTGATTTTGGAAAAATCAGAGGTGAAGGCAGCTCCGCTAGAGTGAGAGTCAGAGCGACATTTTGACCCCAAATCATTTTTTAACTCGCCCTCACGCTCACAAATATTGCATGATTGGTATCAAACTTGGTCATGACATTGATACGCGTGCCTGCTCCGGTCAAATGTTTTCAAAAATTATCTAGCGCTTACAGTTTTCTCTCCAGGTGCTTCAGAGCAAAGTCATGCGCCAGGGTAGCAGACAGATCTCACTGATTCACTTCCATGTATTTCTGAAAAATTTCAGACCTTGGCACACACTTTTTTTATCTCATCGCTGTTAATACTGTGAGTGAGGTAGAGATATGAATGGCGGGACTATGTGAGACGACAAATAGCCCTCTCATATGCTTCAAACGGTTTTCGAATATGTATTACGGTTCCCGAACGGGAAACAGTTGTTTGCAATGCTTTTTTTAGTCAAACTGGCTGGCTCAAACAGAGAATTGTCTCCCCCTGGATGTCTCACTCACAGCTGGCAGAGAGGATTATTTACCATGGCAACGGAACCCAGAGCAGGGAGAGCTGCTTAGGACTACAAATACGCATCACTGTAGTTCGAACTAGTAGTTCAGTTAAAACAGAGGAGGACTGAGCTGGCCTTTACAACTACTTGCTGCTATGGGCTGTATATAACTCATTTAACCCTGTCACTGTTACACATGGGATGAGTCTAGCCCTTCAAAATGAAGCTTACTGAAAATTTCAAAATACACAACTTTTTGTCTCATCACTGCAATTACTGTGAATGAGGTAAAAATATGAATTGCGGTACTATCGGAGAAGACAAATAGCCCTCTCATACGCTTCAAACGGTTTTCAAATATGTATTACGGTTCCTGAACGGCAAAGGTTTGTTCGGAGTGCTTTTTCCATATTAATTGGCTGGGTGTCTCACAAAGATAGAATTTTTTTCCCCCCTTTCTGTCTCAAACACACTGACAGTTAGCAGCTGATCCATTACCATAGCAACGGAACACATGAGGCCAGAGCAGCTGATTTATGGGAGGACACTCTGGAATGAGCTGGCCTTTAGAACTACTTGTGTTTTGGGCATTTTATAACAGATTTTAACAAACCATTGTTACACACAGGATTATGTGTAATTTTTAAATAAAGCTTAATGGAAATTTCCCAATAAAAGCCCCAATATCTCTGTCAGGTGAGTGCAGCGCCGTAAGGCGCTACAAAAATCTCTGCCTATATTATCTTTTCCTCTCAGGTTATGGCACTGGCTTGCGCAGCAAGTCAGTGCAATGGCATTAACCTTTGACCTAATGATAATAAATTGCATCGCCGTAAGGCGATGCAATAATATTAGAATGCTTTATTAGTCTTATCTTAAATAAACTATTAGCTATTTTTCTTACTTATTAGTCATTTTAAATATACTGAATGGAGTAAATCAATTACAGAAAACATTCTAATGATGCAATGGCATTAACCTTTGACCTAATGATAATAAATAGGACGACCAAAACGCCATAGTGTGGGCATTTAATATGATGCTTATGTTTATTTTTCAAAAAAAAAGCCTTCATATTGCCCTCAGGTTAATGCATCGCCGTAAGGCGATGCAATAATATTAGAATGCTTTATATTCTTCTCTCAGGTTAGGGATCTGCCTTGCGCAGCAAGGCAGTCAATTAAGATAAGACTTTTACCTTAAATAAACTATTAGCTATTTTTCTTACTTATTAGTCATTTTAAATATACTGAATTGAGTAAGTCAGTTACAGACAACATTCAAATGATACCCCAAATGCTATTGGCAGCATTTAGGTAAAGATATGTTTGGCCTGCTTTGATCAGAAAAAGTAACTGCTTCAAACTATTAGGATTCCATCTCTCCCTGTGTTTCACTCTCATGACAGTTGAGCTGCTCTTTAGAACTACAAAGACTGAAGGTTAGAACTACAACATGGTGGAACTGTCAGTTACTACAGAGGAGGACTGAGCTGGCCTTTAGAACTACTTGTGTTTTGAGCATTATAGAAACGATTTAACACATTCACTGTTACATGGGATGAGTTTGACCATTTCTTATGATGCTTACTGAAAATTTCAAAATAAAAGCCTTGGCAATTTTTACATCATATATTTGCTCATTTTTGCTTGACGGATTGGTTTATCCAAAGCACTCTTAGACACTGGATTAGTGTGGGCATTTAATATGAAGCTTACTGCAAATTTCAAAATAAAAGCCTGAATATGACCCTCAGGTTAATGCATCGCCGTAAGGCGATGCAATAATATTAGAATGCTTTATATTCTTCTCTCAGGTTAGGGAACTGCCTTGCGCAGCAAGGCAGTTCATTAGCATTAGCATTTTATCTTAAATAAGCTATTGGGTATTTTTTTGTCTTTTTAGCCATGTTTAGTATACTTAATGGTGTAAGTCAAGTATAGACAACATGCTAGTGAGCTGATTATCATGCTGAATCGTGCATGTCCATGTTAGTCAACATTCTTGTGATTCTCCACATGGTTCTTTGGAAGTTTTTAAGCTTAGCATTGATGCTAATTCTTAGCATCAGAACGCTGGGTCCAAACCGACGGGCACACTTTGGCAGGCCCCAGTTAAATTTCTTCAGGAATTTTCTAGTTTGATTAAATAAAACAGCCCTACGACTCCCAAAATACCAGTGAAAACTAAAACCTGTCTACTCTAAAGAAGGTGGGTGTCACTTGAAAGAACATTTTAAATCTAAATCTTCCAGACGTGTTTAACAACATCCACTAATGATCAGTTCTCATTCGGTTATAGACTGGTTATCCTGTCAATTATATAGTAGAGAATAAGTGGGAGACAGGACACAGAGGGAACAGAGTGATTGTACAACATTTTGTAGCATTATGTGAAGAAGCTCAAGCGGTTTTGTTTTTTTTTTCCTCTTCCTTTTTCCATTCTGACACCCACGGCTCAAGCACCAACTCTAGTTCGACACGTGAAACGTGGGTTCTTATGAATCCAGTCAGCTGTGAACGGTGAAGCTGGAGGAAACGTCCCACTGTGAACGTCGGCTTGGTGGGCGAAAGGTAAACTCTTCCCTTGCCGGATACACCTGCGGCGTAAAAAGCCGCTCGACCGTCTGACGGAGACGTGGCAACGCTCTGAGTGGGCTGCTGACAGCGGTATCCTGACAACCTCCAGATCTGAAGCTTCACTGCCATCCACTGAGGCGACCGGAGGCGCAAGGCTGCTTGACACCAAAATCAACCCATATTATCACCATTAAACATCATTTAGAGTCGACTCGCAAACATGACATGCTTGTATTTCCTCCCTGTTCCTTTTGTGCTATGGTAGTTTACAATTACAGCCTCCTTGGTGTTTATGTGACTTATGATTTGTCAAATACACAATAAAACCTGTCTGCTGGCTTTTATTTGGAAACAAGTGATTCATTAGTAGTTAGTCAACTTATGAAACTATTTATATGGAGTACAGCAGACCTGTTTAAGCAGCTTTCGTCTCCAGAAAGTGTTTAAATACCAGGATTTAAAACACATAACATTGAATTAGCAGCTAAATGTGCAGCTATTCCTTCATATCACAATCAAATAATAGTCGATTTCAGCTCTTCTGTGTCTAGACCAGGGGTCCACAACCTGCGGCTCTGGGGCCACAAATGGCTCGTTGGCTCTTCCACAATGACTCTGAATAACTCTGGCAAAAAAACAAACAAGAACAAAATATATATATATAAACAAGGAGAGTTTTTACATTATAATTAAATTTACATAACCGCAGGACACAGTAGTTTTTTTTCCTATATGTTTTCTTTAATTTACACAATTTTAATAAAATAGCATGCTATTGAAGAAAATATCTCAATCCACTATTTATAAAATTATTATCCGTCTTTACTTTGGTAACATAAAACTAGAAATAAAAGGTGGTTCTTAAAAAAAAGAAAAAAAGAAAAAGAAACATTTCCAGTATCAGAAATTATAAGTCACGTTTTCAACAGTTTCACTGAGCTGGACTGAGGGCAAAAATTGCTCTTTGGAGTGTAAAGTTTGCAGACCCTTGATCTAGACACTCAGGAGAAATGAGTGGTTTAAAAATCCTTTGAAAACAGAAAAGAAAACTGTTTAGATACTTTTTACCACCTGGTTCAGTATCTGAATAAAAAGAACACAGGTATCATGTGGTTCTGGTCATTAAAAGGAATAAAATGAAGGAGAAATCCTGCTTGAGTGCGATAGTCTACTGTCACCGCCATCACTTTCAGAGAACATTTATCCTAGGATACATTCAGTACATTTTAGAACAGCAGCAAGGTTAAATCTATAGGTGGAGGATGTCTTTTTCTCTTTTGACTGGTAACGACGCAGGTAAATAAAGGAGGAACAGACAGAGTCTACAAGACTAGACTAGTTTTGTGTGTTATTGTGCATCAAATTGTTTTCTTTTGAAAGACTTTAATGTGGAACAATTCAAAATGGAGACAATTTTGCACCTGGACACATCCGTCACCTTCACTGCTGCACAACTAAAAACAGCTCCGACAAGGTCATGCTGCAGCACAGCTACCAATATTAGGCCAAGGAAAGAAGGAAGAACTGGAGGACGCAAGGACAGAAAGGAAAGAGGGAATGGAGGTACGACACAAAGAAGCAAGTTAGGATAACCAGTAGGGAGGACAGGAGAAGGGAAGGAAAAGGAACATTATAAAGAAAGAACAGAAGAAGAGAGGGACTACGGAAGGAACCACGAAAGGATGGAGACAAGGAAGGGAATATAGAGGGATAAACAAAAGGAAGGGCACAAAAAGTATAGACATTAAATGATGGGAAAGGGCATAAAGCCTGGAAAACTAGAACTTTTCCTGAATCCTTATTTTCTTTTTTCCAACCTTCTCCAGTCCTGAAATATGCAGAAACCAAGGTCCAGTCGCCGAGGAACGCCCGCAGATTGATGAAATAAGCACCATCTGAATTTCACGGTGTTTCGTGAAAGATTTCTCCTCCCGCAACAGACAGTTCAGGCCAAGGGCACAGAGCAGCGCGAGCCAGAAACCAACAGATATTCTCTCAAAATACTCCCAGAGGCCGAGCTAAATCTGAGCACAGCGCCCGAGAGTCATGTTCGGACCTCGCCCTGATACCAACACACGCTCTCAGAGAACACACACAGCAACAAGCTGTAGCCGACGAGATGGAAACGTCAGGTCCCTCAACGCTGTTGCCTAGCAGCAGATAAGAATCGGGCCGCGCCGGAGCCGCTGCGCACGAGTGGGCAGCTTTTGGTGAGCTTTGATGCAGCTCTGCTTCCAGACGTTCTCTCGCCTTCCCATCTGCCTCCAGGCTGAACCGCTCCTTACCGCCGCCTCCCAGACGGAGGTGAACACACAACGACCTGCGAGGGTCGACATGCTCAAAAAAAAAAATAAATAAATAAAAAAATTAGCAGCACTATGTTTTTGCCTGATATGTCCTCTACAAATCCCTCTGTAGAAGAAAACAAATGACCAAGAGTCATTATAGGAATCATTATTTTGATTGGGCAAATTTCTATCAGCATCTAGAGCTGAACAGTCTTGTTCACTAAACCAGATATTTAAAAAGAAATATACTGCTAAAGAATTTGAATTCTTGCATTTTCTATCAAGGAAAATGAACTAAAAGAGCAAAGAGTGGATAATTTTTACCGAATATCCCTGCTTCAGGGTAGCATCGTCAGGAGCAACCTGAACACGCAGTCCTCCTCTACACTTCTGAGGCAGCATAAATCAATATTTGGCTTGCTTTAAATAAAAAAAAAAAAAAAAAAAAAAAAAAGCAACATGAAAGCCTTGGCGAAACCTCCGAGGAGAAGAAATCTTTTATTAAGCTCAAAGGGAGCCTGTTTGAAGTGAGAGGAATGAAGCACTTTCTGCCCGTCTTTCTAGACGGAAAAAAAAAAAAAAAAAGCAGAGAAGCGTCTGGATTGACGGCTCTGGTGTTGCAGCACCAACAACATTTAAGGTCACAATCTGTGCAGGGTCGGCCGAGGAGATAAAGGTGCTGAGAACAGAGGCGTTGGAAAGACTGTAGGGGCGGGTTATGTGAGGTTCAACACTCAATTTCCAAAGGTTTGGGCTGAAAACAATTAATCGATAATTGAAAAAAAAATATATATATCGCAAACTAATTTAGTAACTGATTAATTGATAGCTGGAGTAACAAACTCAAAAAAAAAAAGGCCAAAAAGTGTTTGAATGAACACAAAGCAGTAATTAAGCCAAAAATGTAAATATATATATACATTTTACATTTAAGATCAAAAACCTGCTGAAATTATTAAATTCAATGAAACCACCACACATGAAATCATCTTACACTAAAGATTTAGCAGTGTAGTCTGACAACAATTAGCATTCTCTCAGTTTATAGAGCAACCTCGAATCCCTGAAGGAAACTCTGGTTTCCATGGATAACTGAGGTTTCTCTGGCAACATTTCCTCGCCTCTCATTCGCCGAAGCCCTCCACTGGAGGCAACTGGTTTCCTTAAGAGAGAAACCAGTGGCCTCGTTCTGTAATTCTACCAACTGTTGCCTGTGTGTGTTTAAATGAAATGTAAATACCGCAAAGCCGTAATTAAAACGGTTAATTAAGAGCACCAGCAGCCAGATTACAAAGGAAACGCAGTCACCACTGCGTAACAGAATTTCTGTTTCTTTGTGTCTTAATCCACTTAAAAAACAAAACAAAAAAACAACACAGTCACATGAGTCAAGAATAAACTAATTTACACTAAAACAAGCCTCACTTAATGGGTTCGTGCTCTTCCCAACATAATGACAGTGTTCATACAAAGACTATGGGGTCCTGCAAGGCCAAAACATTAAGAATTCAGAACAAGACAGCTGAATAAAGAAAATCTCAGTGCTGGCGCCTTAGCTGGTAAATCCTCCTTGGCTTTAATTAAAATCTGCCAAACAAATTTTTTTTCCCCTCACTTTTTGCCTTTATGCTAATGAGCCAATTAAAACAATCCAAGATGCAAATGAAGTGACCCATAAACAGAATGACAGCTGACTTTTAATCAGTGAGGGAATGACTGATTGGAACGGGGCAGAAATTACATTTCTGCACAGATTAAGAAAATACAAGCAAATACTCTCATCACATTTTCCTCAATTGTGAATTTTAATCAATCATCAGATTATTCCTGGGACTCCTTGACTGTGCTGATAAGAGGGGATCCTGTCTTAACACGTTCATATTTTTCTTTAACTCTCCATCTCACTGCTGTGCACTGAAACAAGCTTCAGCTCCTCAGACCTGACAGGGACCAACATGAACTAGTTCAGATCCATTAATCAATATGAAAACTGTTAACTGATCTTCTCAATCAACTAATGTTATTAGTGGAAGTGTAATGTATCAGAATAACGTATTTTATAACATCTAAAGATATAAAATAATTGCATTTTAGTTTATTTTTATAGGATAATAAGGCTGCCATTCACTGCATCTGAAAAAAATCCCTGAGATAAATTGGAAAGTAAAAAAACCCCAAAACTGTTGGGATGAGTGAAAATCATACAAAACTGGAATTTAAAATAATCATTTAGCTACTGCTTTAGATCGACTTGAAACAATAAAACAATTGTTACAATATTAAATCCTGCTGAAATGAAGTGCTAGATACAGCAACATGTCCATGTATCATTCAAATTAAATGTATTTATTAAATGTGTTTTGAGTCCGGGTTGCAATTTATTGCAGTTTTCTCGTTTCAAATGACATTGTTTCAGTGATTTGCAGTTTTTCCACTTCTTGTAAATACTATAGTATTTTCTTCTCCAAATTACTTTACTCAGCTGCACATCACTATTAATCTGACTATGCCATTTTTTTTTATTTTTTTTTTTACTTGGCAGTATCATTTTTCTTGTGTTGTGAATTTCTCCGTGCAGCACAGTCTTATTCCTATTTCTGTACTGTTGGACTTTTATGTCAATATGAATACTCCCACTTACCATAAGTTCTTGCTGTGACACCCGATTGACAACAATGCATGTTTCTATTCTATTGTACCAAAAATAGGCAGCTGGGAAACCGATATGCTCTGTAGCGGTTTAACACACAACTGCAAAGTGTTAAAGTAATCAAACATGAGCTGAGCTTCTCATCTAAATGTTCCCTCAAACATTTTTTTTCTCCTGGCAGACAGATGTGCTTAGTTTCACCAAGTGCCTTCAGCAGCTTAAAATAAATTCATGTCTGACATTCAAGCATCACAATGTGCTTCTATGTGAAACCGTAAACCTTCTGTTCATCACCACCCAGCTGGAAAGACTCATCTTTGAAAAGACGTTTTAAACCTCGACAAACTTCATCACGGCAGCAGATAATTTATCCACCATGATTGTTTTGACGTGGTTAGGCTGCTAACGGAGAGCGAGGTGAAAACAAAACATTATTTTTGCTTTATAACAAACAATATTGGTGCTGACAACAATTTTGTTACTGTAACACAAAGTCTCATCTCTCTTCTTCAGCTGTAGAAACTGATTCTTTAATTATATACATCAGCTTGGCCAGTTGGATCAGCGACATTCTGAATTACCTTAAAAGTGCTGTGAAGATTATTTGCTTTTTAAATTAAGTACGGATTTCATTAAAATTAGCTGATTAACCGTCACTCACTGCAGCAACAGATGCTTGTGCTGTTACTGTAACAATGCAAAAAAAAAAAAAAAAAAAAAAGAGTCAGAATGAAAGAAGTTAGAGATGTGCAACAGCCTCAATTGCTTTTCATTTTGTCTATGGAGTAGTTAAAATCTCTCCTTAAAGATTTAAGGAGAGGTCGAAGTTCACTCGGGGGGCGGGGGGAACTGCAGCTGCTCACTCCCCAAAACGACGGCCATTAATCCCATCAGAATGAGAAACGGAGAGTTCAAGCATCTCAGGTAAAAAAAAACAACAACCAATTTCACGTCAAAACTATCAGTCTATTTTAACACCAAACATTTTTGTGCACGACACGGGACAACATCTGGCCGCTCTAACAGCCTTGCACCATTTGATGCACCATCAGAAACAAAACGCCCTGCTGCTGGACTGAAGCAGAAGCATATTGATGGAGCAGCTGCTGCATATGACAACATGAACCAACACCAGAAACTAAAATCGGGACAGAATGGTTCGTTCCATCTAACGTTTAAACTCATCAGTAAAGTGCAGTTTAAAGTTTATCATACTATTATTATTAAAGTGTAAATGGAAGAAACAAGGTTACCAGACATTAAATATCAAATGCCATCAAATACACTCAGGCTTGCCAACACACACCGAAACACCTCGTCCTTTGTGCAGCCTTGAATATTTAGAAACGGATTATCTCTCCAGCGTGTGTGTAATACCTAATCACAATACCTCGGACCAGTTCTGTACCGCGAATAATTCATGGGCGCACGGAGGACATTCAATGCATCTGTTCTCTAATGTATGAAGAAAAGAGCATCTTTCACCTCTTCCATCACTCCATGACTTATAAGAAGTCATCCCACTGTATTGACAAAGCAAAGACGGCAGAACATCTGTGAACTTATCACTGATGAGACTTTTATAGATGCTATAAACCTCCTTAAATGGTGCCATGCTTTATGTTCTGCTGGTTAATGAAGAAACGTGAGGCTGTAATGAAACCTGCACATTCTTAACTGCATCTCTTATAGGAGTATGAAAAAAAAGAGAGATTATCTCCACTTCTCTCTGGCACTGATTGTTTTATTACAGAGAAAGGACACAGGCAAGGACACCAACGTAACACTTTGAGATGTTGTAGGCAGTTTTGTGTTTCCAACGCCCCCTGAAGGTGTGAACGTCACGAACAGGAAAGCAGGACCTGAGACACAGCAGGCCACTGCCTAATACACGATTACTGGACTGGAAATCCAGCAGAACAAAAATATCTACACTTATCTGCTGGACGACTGCAGTGCCGCTGCACTTACACTGTTGCTTAATGCAGCGCCATCTTGTGGTTCAACATCAAGCAACCAATGGGTGGGAGAAAAAGCTCAACAGCGCACTCTAGTGGACTCCTCTGAAAAAGAATGAATGTTCATGAAGCAAAACAGAAGACTGGAGTGCTGACTTGGTTTACAGAGTAAAACACTTTCTGATGGAGAAAGAGAGAAATGACGGCGACGAGTGTTTCGCTCTTGCTGAAAGTGAGTCGCTTGTATTCCAGTGATGCGCGCCGTTTGCTGGGTGAGTAATCTCAAGCTTGGTGGGCTGGATGGTTCCATGCACAGTCAGGAACGCGTCTGGTCTGCTGTGCTGTGCACTCTTTGAGAATGAGGTGTAGAGGGATTTTCCCTTGTTTTAGATGAACCAGAGCAGCAGCTCTGCAGCATGTCAGCATGCAGCATCCCAAAACATAAACATTTACAAACGCCTTCTAACACAATTATTAGTGACTTTATAAAGTGTGTGTGTGTTCCAGCCTTACCCTGGTCTATATTGTGCTGTGGTAGCTGGCTCATCTGACTGTGAACCACTCCTGCGTAACTCCGGAGAAAAGCTTCTTCACTCTGTGTAAGCTGTGAAAGAGTAAACAGAGCCATTTTATGAAGCCTACAACAAGAACAAACAGGCAGAAACTCTGATCCCACTGACCTGCATCCTGCCGCTATGCTCAATAAGAATAATTCTATAACAATTTTGAAAACCAATTTTCTCAATAAAATTATTTTGCTCTGCCTCTTTCTTTTCTTCAGACATTTCATAGTCAGAAACATTTGCATGTATTTTCACTCTGCAGTCACGTTTCTTTGTGTCACCGAGTTAAAGAGGTTTCTGTGGGTGTGTGCCATGCAAGGCTGGAAATACAGCATCCTTAAGTATTCAAATCTCTAGAGTCTTTTCACATTCTGTCACATTTCAGTGCATTTCGATGACATTTATTGACATTTAATTACGATCACAACCAGTCAAATCTTTTGCCACTTTCAATCTGTCATTTTCAAGATTTTCCAGTATTTAGCTTCATCCATCTTTCCTTTAACTCTAACCAGCTTATACAAATATCATGATGCTGCCACCACGTGTCCCATCATGAAATGATGTTAGGGTGGTGTGCCAGTTGTAGTTTTCAACACACAAAGTATTTTTGCTTGCAGGAGACGAAACGCTTCTTCCATGCGTTTACCATGCGGCTTTCTTTGAACAGTGATTTTCCTGCTGCTCTTCTTCATAATGACCAGATTTATGGCATGTATAATTTATATTTCTAATACAGACTTTCCCACCTGAACCGCAGGTTTTTGCAGCTCCTCCAGAGCTGATATCAAATGTTTTAGCTGCATTTCTGAATAATGCTACCCTTACCTGGCCATGTTTTTGTAGGTTGTTTCACTATTCTCTTTGTTTTCATATGATGATGGATGGTTTGAACAGGATTCTACGATAGACTTATGGCAAACAGTTTTATAGCTTAATAGCTTTAAACTTCTCTACATTTTTCTTCCTGACCTGTCTGCCGTGTTCATCGGTCTCTGTGATGCTTTTCGATCTCTAACAAAGACCTGAAGCTTTCACAGAACATTTGGATTTATACTGAGATTAAATTAGATGTAGCTAGACCTTTAGGTGACTTCTCCAAATGCACATCACACTTTTTAGATTTTTACTGGTAAATAATTTTGATAAAATTATTTATCATTTTCCTTCCACACTAGTTTTTGTTTGTCAGATGTAAAATCCCCACAAATTTGTGAATAAAATGTGACAAAAGTAAAGAAAACACTACGAATACTTAATGAGATACGAAATGCCAGTATATGGCAGAGGAACAGAAACCCATTTGTCCTTATCCAACACCTAAAATGTGAAAACCAGCCTGCTGGGCCGGTCGCCATACTTACATTTGAACCCATTTTCTTAAGCATGAGCAGGACCCGCACTTTATGCTGGATGTACATGTCTTCAGGAGACTTCCCCGGCGCCTCCTCGCGGTTCATCCCCTCTGCTCCTGTGGCTCTGGTGACACAAAACCCGGCAGCGTTACACAAATTCTGCAACACGTCTAATGTACATGAACGGTGCGAGTTCAAAATAGGAAATTGTGGGTCTTTTCCAGCCACAAAGTCAGGCTACATTAGGCAAGATAAGATGAGATCACAACTTTCGGCAACTGTTCATTTGCTGTAGATAATATTTTAGGTCTGGTGGTTCTAACTCACCTTTCTCGATTTTTTTTTTTTTTTTTTTTTTTAAACACGTTTCGTTTTAAATCCTGATTTATAGGGGCTGGACAAAAAAATTAAAAAAAAAAAAAAAGCCAAAGTCCGCACACATGGATGCATAAAGTGGAGTGTGACCACATGAAAGCCTCTGCATACATCCTGTCTGACCTCTTTGGACGGACTCTTTATCTTTCAGTACGGTCACAGTGCAGTGCAGGTTTGGCGCCTCACCACTTCATTAATATTGCGAGGTAGTTTTCGCACAGATCTCACTTCTGCCTCTGACCTATTTTCACAGCCAGCCTGCAGAGATGCAGAATATAGGGAAAAAGGAGTGGCGAGAAAAAAAAAAAAGGAGGGAGGAGGTGAAAGATAAAACGGAGCTGCCAAATCTAATGTGGGTGATAAAAAAAAAAAAAGGGAGAAGTTATGCTGTGATCGCGTGTACGCATCAAGGTCGGTCGCTGTCGCATTAAATCTCACAATGCACCAACAATGAGCGCTCCTGGATATCCAGCTTAAATCTGCTAATTGAAAACCCAAATAAATAAACCCATTTAATACAAAAATGATGTAGAAAGAGAGCACATCACTATGCATGTCAGGATTTTCTCTCCCCAAAGAATATCTCGTATAAAAAGCCTGAGCAAACCACAGAAAATGATGATAGTTCTGGCAATTTATTTTGGCCTCTTATCTGAACAAAGGGCCGCTAACGCATGCTGACAGGTCGTTTGATGTTGGGTTATAGTTAATTGAGGAGCCGGCTGATCAGTCCTCTTTTCCAGAACCCACCAGAGAGAGAGAAAGAGTGGGGGTCCTGCTGGCCACTTAGTTGTCAAAGTGTGGCAGTGAAATCACCCAGATCAGAGCAGCTGGAGCTCATGCTGCCAGCTACAACGTCTGTAACTGGAGCAACCAACAGAGGCGCTTATTCGCCTCAACCTTGAGGTTGATCACGTTTTTTTTTTTTTTATTTTATTTGGAGACCTGCTGAAGACTCAAAGACAGAGAGACAGACATAAAAAGATGGAGAGCTCTCTGACGTCAGTTTAGCTGCTCAGGAAACCTTCAGGGGACCGGTGGCGGTGGGTGAACAAGTTTGGGCGGGGGGTAGAGATGAAGGGAGGATGCTGGCGGATCGTGTAGGGAGGGGGTCTGGTGGCGGCAGCGTCTTTAGATCAGCCTCCGTGACGCTTTTGATCAGGTCTCTGAGCTTCAGATGAATTGGAGAGCTCGCATGCCGAGCAAAGAGATGTGCAGCGTGGAGACGGAGTGAAACTCAGGAGCATCAATACGTCTTCCTCAGAGGCTCGAATCAAGCGGTCACTCCAAATAACGGGACAAAAGATGAGCGGAGACTGTGGTCACTTAGCCAAAGGAGCCGTCTTGAGATAAGATCTTTAGAAAGGTGATTTTTACAATACCCATCACATTTATTGACTTCTTATAAAAACTCTTAAATCATATTTAGAATTCATTCTAGTGGTACAACTTGGAATTTGAAGACATTTATTCAATGGGATAAAAAAATAAAAATAAAAATCAGCAGTGGGAAATGATAGTTTTAAAAAAAATTTGTTTTGTTACACTTGCTGGCACATTTGTACAATTCCTATAAAATAAATGCAACTAAAGTCTTTCCTAATTAGACTTCACTTTTTTTTAGGATGATCAGAGTCTGGGAAAAACATGAATTATATTTTTCTCCAGAATCTGGTTTGAATGCTCCCCATCTGACACCAAGTCAGTCATTGCAGCATTCACCTAAAATGTTGAAGGCTACACATTTTCCATGTGTTGTGCAACATTTCAAATGATTATGGAAATAAAATCAACCCCTTTTTGATAAAAAAAACCTAAAATGATAATATTTTGCGAAACACAAAAACTGACCGGCATTGTTACTTTAGATGTTTGAACAGATTTTTCACTGTTTTATTTTTACAGTTCAAGCTCAAATGTATCGACGGGGCAGTTCAGCAGGAAAGTGTCCAGCAATTCAATCCCTGTGATAATTACAGTAATGTTAGTTTTTGGGCAGCTTTGACTGGGTGCAGTGACAGACTGACGAATGTTAGTACTTTTTATCGTCACAACAGTTCGACTCCATGTTGTCAATCTTGTGAAAGGTTTCAGGTGCAAACAAAGTGCTGTCTAGTTGACAAAAGCATTTTGTACAAAGTATTTTAGTCTGATTTAAGAAAAATAAGTAGATATTTCTTTCACTGATTTTTTTTTCCAACTTAATATCTGCAGACCATTCGGTATATTCTGCGGACATGCTGCAGAATATACTATATATATGCAGAACTGAATATACAGGAAAAAAGTCTGGATTTTAAATGTTTCTGTTACACGGTGCTGCTGCAATAATAAGCTGAATTTAAGGCTTTTCACACATCTTTACCAAGGATACCAGCTGATATTTATAATAAATATTTTCCTGTCTTGACAATGATTTCTAGGAGTTTGTTTGAACCCGGGAGCACTTCATTACAAAATCACTGGCAGTATAAATAAACATATTGATTTTATGACAAGGCTTCACAAATCCACGGAGGTTTGCTTTTGAAGCTTGAAAATCCATATTTAGCATCGCATCCACGCAGGACTCTGCTTTGAGTGCTTCAGGTTTTATTTTCCACCAACCCTAAAAGTGTCATCCTTTCACAGCAATGCACAAAAATGCGTGTCCTGCTTGTAGCCTTGTAAATAAAACAAGGGCTACAAAAGCTCAATATGAGAATGTTGGCTCAAAAATAGAAGTACTGCATGATTGTGGAGACGCGTCATCAGAGACGTGATGAGTACCGCAAACACAAATAAGACAAGAAAGATGCCTCTTTCCCTGATGCGATGGAGAATAAACTCCGCTCCAAGTATTTTTATTTAAAGTTTTTATACGTTACGTCTTGTTCTGAGCTACTGATGCAAATGAGCAGGGGACTGGCATCATTTGCTCATCTATTGAAAGAAACACTCCCTTTAGAAAATGTTTCCTCCAAATAAATAAGCCTGAATTATTTTTACTTTAACCATTTCTGTCCTGACTGCCCCTATTTGAGGATATAAGTGGGTAACATTTTATTTAAGCCTCTTACAATAAGCATCTACCGGTAATCAATCAATTACATAGTAAACTAAAATGAGCTTGATACTTTTCATTCTTATAATTAACATTATATAAAGGGCAATTTTGTTTGCAGAGACATTATAATTCAATTTTATTTATGATTCCAGGTTTTATTTATGTTTTATTTATTGGTTTTTGGTTGCTATGTTTTATTTTGGATATTTAAAATATCTTCCAGTTAGATGTTAAGTGTGCTCTGCAAAAGGTTTATTTATTTAAGACCTATAAATAATTACAACCATAATCAACAATGCTAATAAAATTATCATTGTTAATGTAATGATATAGAAAACAGTCTCAAAAACAACATTACTGGGACCATTTATCATCCAGCAAAATGTATTACTATGACAGGCCTACTCCTAACAGGTATTAATAACTTAAAAAAATTATGTACCTAGCTTTTTGTGTTGATATTGCATTACCCTGTCATTTGTTATTAGTATTAACTTTGGCTGTCATGAGACCATAATCAATACTTGCTATGACACATTTATGATTTCTTGGTTAACATCCATTTGTCCTTACAAATAAATATTTGCCTTTGTTAATACCAAGTTGTCACTTTGCATTAAATGTGTTATTAGTTACTGACTTTAATTCTTAATATCAGTCATAAACATTTGTGGAGAGTCCATGATCATGACAAGCGTTGGGTCAAAGTTATGGCAGAGCCATGTCAATATTATGCCCTGCCCTTCAAATAAAGTTGATTTTATAACTGCAAAATAAGAAATTTCATTACAAAATTGACAAAGACTGTAATTATGATCTAAACAGCCCTATCAAATCAAATCCATAGTGAATAATGATTTACATGCACATATAAAAACCCAGATTATACAAACTGAGAGGTGTGCAAATTTAAAATAATTGCAGATTTACCATTTTAGTCAGAGTTGATAAGTTACTTTGTACAAATTTAAGAGCAACATTTAAACCCAAACCACAGGCCGTGTAGCCTTCCAGGAACTTGGTACTGTATTCCATGTCTTCCAACCCTCCAAGTATCCAATCTGTCAGATTCCTTTGTGTGTTCCCGAGGTTAGCATGTAGCAGTGCACTAATCCCTCGAGGGACACTCGGTCTGCCTCGACTCAAACCGGGTAATATTCCAGACATAATCAAAGGCTTTCTTTAATGCTGATCCAGGTCTAATCCCCCTGAGACACACCCCTCCTCGCTTTCTCTGTACCAGCGCTGGGCTCTTGTTAAGAGTTGTGATGTTTATATCAATCAGTTAGGATATCAGGGGCTGCTAAACCAGGCTAAGAATTGTAATAATACAATTCTTTTAATCTAATCTTAAGGAATGTAACAATTATGATTTCGTCCTAAAAATGACAAATTTTTTTAGCAATTTATCAGACATTATTAATGACAGACCTTTTCATTTTTCTTCCTTCGCTTTAATGAATGTCAGCATTTGACGATTTAAAGCACAGATTTGTGGCTTAAAAGGATAACGCCCTGATTCTATGGGTACTACGGGAGTTAGACTGTTGTATCGTTCATTTTGACGTAACTACACAGAGCAGTTTAACTACACATGCATGTTAATGCCCCAAGAGTGGACCTCGCCAACTTTTAATTAAAGATCCTTCTCCTACATGCTAAATATAGCCTCCCTTGGCTCGAAATTTTTCCCAAATCCATTACACTCTATGGCAGACTGGTTGAAAGAAGGCCTGAGCAATATTTGCAGTAGCCCAGATTTACTGAAGAAAAATATATACCATACATACATATAAAATTAGGCATAATATGTTTCATCAAATCCATTCATCTCCAGGTCGGATGACTAGAGTTTCATTTCAAGTTAGATGAGGTTGAACAGATTTGTGTTATTGCATATGCCATTAAACACCGAATCTAGCACATCAGGTGTTGATGATCTGAGTCCGCATATGAATCCAGGATGTTACCAAAGACAAGGTTTCCCTCAGTGTATTATAAGCCTGGCGGGCCACCAGGCTTTACTTGTGCCCCCACCAGGCTAAGCATTGCTTATTTATTCAAGTCTTTTTTGAAATATTTGCATTTCTTAAAGCTTTATAGTTGTTGTTAATCTTCCAGTAACACATGATTAAGTGATCTTTTCACTCATCCCTGAGATATTTTCATTCAGGGATGAATGACTGCCCTGACACCCAACCACAAAGCTTAGCAAGTCTTCTGGCGGAAACCTTGAAAGAAGTGACCCTTTGCTTTCTTTTATTGTTGGCTAAACAACTCTGTAACTACTGGTCATTAGACACTTTTGTACCTTTACAGTTTTGATCTGTTGTTCCTCTTGTTTTTCTGTCTTTACAGCCACATATACTCATACTGACGATTCAAAAACACAACCGCCTGAAGCACATGGGTCCAGTCTTCGAAAGTGGCCAAAATAACGACATAAAATCCAATGACCGAGTTTTGCACAAAATGTTATATTTGTGATCTTTTGGAGCCAGATTCAAAATTAAATTGTACATTTTGTTATTTGCACAGCACTACCTTAAACGATAGCTAATTGAGCTACAATTCTGGTAATGTGCAGCAACATGTGGGGGTGAGGGCAGGACTGTGTGAGGAGATGTGTGCAAACAAAATGCTGCTCACTTCGAGTTTTTTCCAGCAAAAAAATTATAAAGGACTTTAAACCAAAGTAACTCCATGAAAGAAGCTTAGAGCGGTTCTGAAACTGTAGCTTTTTAAAACCTCACTGTTTTGACGCGGATACCCGGACCATACCAAGTTAAAACCCTAAACGCAATCAGAGAAGTTACACAGAGGTGGCGTTCAACATTGATAAGAGACTGGAGAAAATAGCATTCCCAATTGTCTTTGCCTCCTTCGATTTTCTCCTAAACATCTTACTGACAGTAGAAGTAGAAAACTTTGAATCATTCTAACTACAGCAGTACTTCTGTTTATGGGGCTCTGACTTATGAACAGCGTAGCCAAAAGGGCTTTTTACTGTTAAAGCAAAAATAAAAGTTTTATGCGAGTCATCCTTAATCATAACTTTGAAAACTTTTCACAGTAAAGATGTGCTGTTTAGAACAATTACTGGCTGCTTTAACAGCAGCACATGATTTTTGGTTCTCCTTATTTGAAGGACATCCAGTTCTGGCAACCAAACAATCAAATGGTCCATCCATTACCAAAAAGTACCAATTGTCATTTCTGAAAAGGGACAAACAAGCATCATTTCTCAAAAACATTTCAGATTCCAGACACGCCACAAAGTGCCACAAGGGTGCACGTTATGCAACGGGATATGCTCACACGTTCACGGGAGGTCAAGAAGGCCAGAGCCCGTCGGAGAGCACAGAAACAGTCGCGCCCACCCCGGTTCGCTGCATGATGCTCGTACGACGCGAAACATCCGGTTTACAAATCACATTCCTGCAAGCAAGCATGAGTCCTGCAATATGACTCGAACGGTTTGATGGCTTGAACAGATAGGAAAAAACTGAGAGCGAAAAATAACCTGAGTTCAATCATGAGCTGCTCCAACGTCCTGAGCAAATGTGTGAGAAACATTAGTAGGCCATGAGGCTGATGTGGCTGCCAGCTGATCAGCCTGCCCTGGTTCTGCAGAGCAGCTGTGCCACTGCAGGTACACACACACACGCGCACGCGCGCAAACACACGCATACACACACTCTACCAACATCTTGTCAAGTCTTGCTCACTTTTCAGTCAATGGTTTTATTAATAAAACATTTAACATGTAAAATCAGTCAATACATTTTCAACAGCAAGCATCATTGATACTGATTTGTATCACAAGCCTGATTGTTTCACACTGTTAAATCTAGTTTAAGCCAATTTGTTCTTATTGAGACCTTCATTTGTGAAGACTCTTTTATTATTTTTACTGAACTTAAAGCATCATTTGAATCAAAGAACAGCTTAAATTTCTGGCTGCCAAAGATCACAATCAACGAGTCAATCAGTAATTCTCTCAAACTCACCTGTTTTTGTGCAAAGCACACCTGCCTACAGAATCGATTCTTAATCATTTCTGGAGCAACATTTGGAAAAAAGAAAGAAATGGCAGATGGATATAGATAGATAAATGATAGAGAGATAGACAGTTACAGACAGAGAACTAAACTAGACATAGAGTTGAACTGCAGATGTCAATTTTTACACCATTTCTTTTTCCAAACTGATCCCGAGCTGGAAAAATGATTTCATCAAATGTCATACTACTCCAGGCCACAGGAACAGTGAAACATAATGGATTTGAAATCTTCAAATGAATTAAAGATGCCCCCCTGTTCAGGTCCGTCTTAAATTCACCAGTGAAGATCTGAATGATTCATTTTGGGAGAATGTCTTGTGGACAGAAGGGGATGCATTGGAGCTCGTCTATATTCACCCGACCCGATCATAATCCCCACAGTCAGGCATGGAGATTGAAACTCTATGCCGTGGAGCCGTTTTTTTCCGTTAAGGGTGGAGAAAGACTTAATTGCTTTTAGGGGCCTCCAGACAACATGTGCTACAAAATCTCCGACAAGAATCTTCATCTTCTAAATACAGGCGGTGTTTGTGCAATCAGCTGTTCATGAACAAACAGAAATTAGAGGGAAAAAACTGGCACAGCCTGTGTCTTTATGAACTAATAAGTATGCAAGTATATTTAAAATAATAATTTAAAATATGAACTATCTAAGACTAAATACATGACAAAAATATTTCCCTGAAGCACATATTCATATTTGCCAACAACACAACATAAAATTTAAGGGATGAAACATTTGGATTTCTTACGTCAATTACTTTAGAGCAATGAATTCCTTATCCCTCTTCCAAAAAAAAAACAAAACTATTATAATAATCTCTAGACTAAGTGTGGGTGATATGGAACGAGAATTTTATCACAATATTTTATAGCATTAATGTGAAACAAATAAAGATGGTGATAAGTTAAGTAATTTTATGGCACAGTAGTCATAGTGCCACAAACACAAATACGGCCCTTGAAAAATTTTCCTATTTAAATTTGGCTTTTTCAGGATGCCACTTGCTTAGAAAAAGTGTGATTTGTATACATCACTAAACTCCACAAAAACAGCATTTAACCATATTTTAGTGACATTTATTGATGCTCCAGTAGGATAAACAGTGAAGAAAATAGGAACAATAACCCATAAAACTGTCAGGTTTTGTTTAACTTTAACATCACTAATTGGTATTCATCAATGCAATGACGAATCAAAATTCTTATGACAATTAGGCCCGTCACAATAGCAAATTTTGCTGAGCGATTAATTGTCTCAAAAACTATTGCGATAGACGATAGTATTGTTTGAAGACCTTTGTACACTGATTTAATGGAAATGACGTAATAATGCATGTGATTTACTGCCAAAGATAGATACACTTTATTTTCAAAAGAACACCCAACACTGGGACTGATAAACAAAATAAACAAAACAACCAAAAACAAAAATAAAATGGATTCTCAGTCTCCATTAACAAAAATGTACTTGAATAAAAACACCAAAGTGTAAATAAATACTGGATTTAACCAAAAGAGTCCAGATTATGAAGTCTGTGTACCATATTGCCCTTCAGTAATCATTAGATTTAAAGATGGGCACATCGACTACCTGATGCAATAGTTCACACTACACGTTAGTTCACACCTACATTTTTCCCTCACGATAATCTTAGAACGATTGTGTGGTGTGTTACGGTAGATCGCCGTGGCAACTCCGATCTAAATCAGGGGTTTTCCCCGACTGGGAACGTTAACGCAGCCTGTTGAATGCGACAGGTAGCCAATCAGAAAGCGCGGATTCTCCAGCCCTCCTCCAGACCCAAGCACTCGTTCCTTCTTTGATTAAATTCTCATCTGAACATTCACATCAAGTCAAGACAAAACAAGTTATGCCCAGGTAGTAAATCATAAACCCGTCACTTGACACACACACACACACACACACACACACTTCCTGGAGGTCAAACCAGTTTTGGTCTTCCAACACCATGAGCGTGCCAAGCAGACACCAGAGGCTAGAAAAGGTCCGACAAGGGCCTGCTGGTTGTATTGCAGGCATCTCTGCTCATACAGGGGCCTTACAACAATAGTGACAGTATTTGGGACAATGGAGATGAACTAGATTGTGAAAACATCGGTGACAAGTGGGTCATGTTTTGTTGTCTTCATGTGATGCGTGAACTCAAATAATTTGGCAGAACTCAACAAACTTGAATAGATACGTTGACAGATGCCTAAGATGAAGATACCATTTCCGTACTTACTCAGACCCCGAAAATAGCTAGTGCTTAATTAAAATTCTAGATTATTTCCATACATTTTCAGACTCCATTGAAACCCAGTGGGGAAAAAAAAAGAAAAGAACATCTCATCTGGTCTATGATCACAGAGCATCTATTCTCACTCCTCAGGGTCCCTCAAAGGACCTGAAACAGAAGCTGCTGCCTTAAGCTGGTCCCTTGGGGGTGCAGCAGCACGATTTTCAAAAGTGCCAGCATCAAAGCCAGGCAGCAAATTCTGATTACAAACAGCTAAATATATGTGCTATGTTCTGGGAACAATTTATTGCAAGTGGTTGTGAATAGGAGACAAAGAAACAAAGATATCTGGAAATGAGAAAAGAGGAGAAAACAAATATGAGAGTGACTGATTAAAAAAATGATTAAAAAGATTTGTAAGTGATTTTGTGAAAACATCAAGCGTGAGATGATGACACGCTGGATCTGGGTGCCAAGACTAGGACCAGAAACGGAGCAAGTGATTGCGGAGATTAACCAGACGTTCCCCTTCCGGTATCGGCTGCATGCAGGCAGCTGATGATGACCCCTCAGGGAGTATAAGGAGGCAAGTGGTCCTAATCTTTCCGCAAAAATCTAAACAGCTAAGAGAACGTGCAAACTAAGAGAGGCTTAACATGCTGTGGTACACGACCAAGTGTGCCAGTTGCCAGGGGGATTCTGTGTGTTTGCCCATGACCAAGGCCTGACACCTGCTGGCTGCAGCACTCATCAATGTCCTGCTGCCAACAGGGAGCCAGCTTTGCCACTAAAAGGGCTGTCAAATACCAGGGAGTGGGGGTGCAGCAGACACTCTAAAAGGCAAGGCAGCACAATGGATCTCTGGCTGCATTAAAAATAGAAAACCTCTTAAAAAGGGGGTATTTGTGGCACTAACTTAAGGGTAAAAACCCCCATTGAATATTAAGTTGTATCTACAATATCATGGTTGTCTTGTGGATATCTGTTATAACATGTAGGAATTCATAATGTATATTGCAGTTACTGTCAATTGAAATCTAATATAATTTAGAGAAAATTTACTTTCTATTAATATTTGTGGACAGAAAAGGAAACGTCGCAGCTTCAAGGAAGCCTAAATTGCTTCAGTAGCATATTAGTACTGCTCAGAAATCATGTTGCGGGACGTAGACAGTTTACACTGTAGCTCTATTAGCAAGCAACAAACCTTTTACCGATATCCCCGAACCGCTTCAGAGCTATAGCCGTTGTTGTAACGCATATAAGCACGAGTCCTAACCAGTTATAAGACCTCTATGTTTTAATATGAACTGACATTTTAATTGGAGGGAACCAAAGGCGAGCCGCAGAGCTAACCGACCAAGCTAGCTCGCCTAGCATGCCACAAACAAAAGCCTGAATGAAGTTCCAGCGAAGGGAAACAGCATCCAGGTGCCGCCACTACACGTCGGAGCACCGCGGTTCAAACTAGAAAAAAAAAATAACCCTACTGACAAACTAATACCCGTCAAGTAAACGACAGCTCACCCCTCCTGGTCCAGCTTTACTTTCTTGTGTGATCTGTTTGAATGGGGTGTTGTTGTATTAGCAGGGCGTCCTTTTCCGGGGTCACATCCCTCCAGTCGGCAGAGCTACGGCGGACTGAATCAACCAGCAGAGACCGCGGCTGGAGCTACAGTGCCGCTGCATGCCGCAGGGGGCGCTCACGATCAAGCTGAGGATGTTCTTAATTGCGCCTAAGGTTGAATTAAACTTTCCCCCATTATTACAGTCATTTGTTTATGGTTTTTAATTCATTATTATTATTTTTTAATTATTTAAACAGAGGTGGGCGGTAACAAGCTACATTTACTCAAGTGGAAAAGAAAAAGAACAGTTTTAGGAGCTTTTCTTCACTGCACTTTTTACTTTTCAATATATGTATCACTACTTGCGTAACGTTTCTGGATACTCCACGTGACTTCACTAAAATGATTAACAAACATGTTTCACCAGACAAACAGCCTGTGAAAAATACGAGACGTCACAAAAACAATTTTTTTTAATCAGTGTTTTTTTAAAAAATCTGCTGAGACTGATGTACCAGAAGAGTAAGCACTAAATTGTCACTGGAAGTATTTTAACCTGTTCTACTATACATTACCTAGTGTAAGTGATAGCTGAATAGGTTTTAGATTGGAAAAATATATTTAGAATACCAAATTCATTATTTTACAATTATGTAATTTATTTGTATTATTATTTTTGTTTTAGTTTTTAAAATAATAGAATTTGCACAAAACTATTCTATTCAAATGATTAGCTTAGTGAACAGGTTGTGTCGTGGCATGTTTAGGAAGCCCACAATAGATACAGCACAGAGAAAACCAAGTGAGAATGCATAATAAAACGTTCTGTTGATCTCGTATTGCAGTCTAAATAGAAGAGAAGGCAACTTACCCTGCTGAGGAAGGAAAGAAAAGAAGGTACAGATGTTCATAAACCATCACAAGAGCACAGAGCACTGCACAATAAACTAACCTGCTCTGCTCTTATCACTCACCCATCCCAGATGATTTGCACTTGACTCATGCTGCGGTTGCAACTAGCAGCAACAAAATGGAGCTCGAAGCTGTTAAATAGTATCTAAAAAAGGGAGAAGTAACACTGCTTAGACAAATTATGGACTAAAATTTCATTGTCATTTGTTATCAAAGAAATTCTAGTATAACCTATATCTACCTGTCCATTTTTAAAATGATATTGACAAATTCAATTGCATTTAATTTTCATCCAATTTAAAAAATATTCAACAAGCTAAACAGAGAATTCACACCTCATCAGACATCAAGCAGACGAATGTAATGAATATATTTAACTTTTTATCTGCAGTGACAAGTTTTGAAATCAGGGAACATTTTTCAAAGTGAAGTGACCAGAAGTTGTCAAGACTCTCTGAACTAGGGGTTAAAAAAGCTGTCAAAGACAGAGGGAGGTGTCGATACGATAACCGTATCCGTATTGGGACACCACTTTCCCAACACTGAAAGTGACATTTCCTATCCATCCATCCATCCATTTTCTTTACACCCTTCTTCCCTAAATGGGGTCGGGAGGGTTGCTGGTGTCTATCTCCCGTTAGGCGGTACACCCTGGACAGGTCGCCAGTCTGTCAGGGCAACACAAGACATACAAGACATGCACACACACACTCACACCTAGGGAGAGAAACCAATTAACCTGACAGTCATGTTTTTGGACTGTGGGAGGAAGCGGAGAACCGGAGAACCCACGCATGCACAGGGAGAACATGCAAACTCCATGCAGAAAGATCCCCGGCCGGGAATCGAACCCAGGACCTTCTTGCTGCAAGGCAACAGCTCTACCAACTGCGCCACTGTGCAGCCCGTGACATTTCCTAATGAAATTTAATTTTGTTGCCTTTTTGAGCAATTCTTCTGATGTCTTAAATCATTTAATGTAAAAGAGAGAGTTGTCCGATTTACAGAATTCATGTCGCAAAATCTAGAAAGTTGGGTCCTTTTACATTTTATTGCAAGTTTAAAATCATCTCTTTGAAATCTGAGCTGTCAACAGATTTGACCAGGAGGACATTGTTTGAAAATACAAAATATTTCTAAATAAAAAAATAAAAAAAGAACATACAGAGACCAAGAACTTTAAAATAAATATTGACTCAGCAAAGAAACATCCAGGCTGCAAATAAATTCCTCCTGAAAGCCTCAATGTTGCAGACTTTTTTTTTCGGAATTAAATTTCACTCACAAACAGCAAGTGTGGCAAATGTATAAAAAAAGGAGTGCAAAAAAAAAAAAAGTGACAACAAACTAAAGTTTTGACGATAATTTATTTGCTTTAGCTACACAACTGAAAATCTGGCACGGACCTTAAAGGAGCTTCTAACAATTTAAAAATGACAACCAGCATTAAAGGCAACAGCATCATACTTAATCAGGAAAAGGAGCGACTGATTTCCCCCAGTGTTGCTTAAAGAAGCAGTATTTAGTGAGGCCTCTTTTAAAGGACAGAAACGATAAGCATAGTCAACTCAGTGCTGTTAGATCTACAGCTACACTTGCTCTTCTTCTTGTCATGATTGCACAGAGACTCATAATAAGAAGAGACTGTTTAACAATCTATATTTTTAAAAAGGCAAGCAGTCCTTTCAGGACATACAGTGGGGTATGCAGCACGTAAAGTAATAACAATATTAAAAAAAACAGTCTGGAAATAAAATCAAAGAGTACACAGCCCCACTTAAGCTGACAAAAAGCACTTTGTGCTGCAGTTAAATTATGACAGTGATTGACCTTAAAAGCATGAAATATTTTCATGTTACCTGGCACATTTGACAAGAATGTCAATGGAAGTGCAAAACTTAAATATCACAACACACACAAACTCACAAACACAGTGAACACTCTTAGAGAGTCTGCATTGTCCACGCTGACCTCTGACATCTACAGTGTGACCAAAATCACAGTATGACAAGCACATCCATAAGTAAATGGCTTTTTTTCTTTTCTTTCAACCGATTGTCTCAAGAAGCAACCCTCAGCATTTTTCCTCTTTCTTCACAAGATATCTTTGCTTAAGAGCATCTTGAGTTTCC